>NW_028174528.1:0-15985 GCF_963971535.1 Notolepis coatsorum
GATGATCTAATATAGCATAAATGGCTATAACTCACGTTCTATGAAATACTGCAGAAAACGATATAAAAATATTTATACTCTAGACAGTATTTTTGTATGAATGTGTGAATGAAAAAGTAAAACGTTCCTACATCCTGAACGATAGCTAATCGATGTTGAATGGGCCATAGTAATGTCAATTTAGCAATACAATTTAAAAAGTTATAGCCTGCAAAGTAGGTGAACATCTCCATAGACAAATAGAGCTGGCAGACTGGCTACAAGGATGGATATAAGCGTGGCAGAGAAAGGGAAAACTTTTTCTGACTTTAAACATTTTTCGGACCTCCATGTTTTGTGGGTCTTCATCGTCAAAATCGGATCCGGGATTCAGCTCAACAGTCGGGCAAGAACTGCAGGTTTTCAGCCTCTCTCCATGCTCCTGGACAAAACGAGCCACGTGATTTTTTTCCCATAGCCTATGTTTGCGAAGAGGCTACGGAAAAAAACACGCCACTGTGCGTCTCTGATTGGATCTTAAGTTTGTGTGGCACGGCGTGAACGCCAATCAGTCTTGTGCGCAAAGTCTCACTAGACCGCCTACCCTACCCTATTTTGATTGGATAATTACATTCTTAAGCCCAACCCAGTGCAGTTATTTTGCACTGAGTAATTGACAGCTGGCCATTACTGCAGTTATGATCAGGCCTGATCAGAGAGCTCAGAGCTGTTACTTGGCCAGTTTTGAAGAAAAAAAATTCACTGGCATTTTTTTACAGAGGAAAACATTTATCATAAAAAGAATTATTATAATAATAATTAAAAGAATTATATATTATTTTATTTTGTATTATATATGTATATATATATATATATATAATTCTAGTGAAGTACTGCCTCACTAGTTGTCATGCAATAACCTCCACTGGTCAGATTCCATCCATCCAACACACACACACACACACACACACACACACACACACACACACACACACACACACAGGCACGCACACACACACAGGCACGCACACACACTCACGCACACACATATATAACCACACACACACATACATGCACATATGTATATTTACAGATGCCATACACACACATACACACATCCACATTGACAAACACTTAGACATGCATGCAAACACACACATGCATACAAACACACACCATCCATCCATCCATCCATCATCATCTCCCTTCATCCTCATTAAAGGCTAGCAGCGTCCATCTCTCCCTCCATCTCTCCCTCCCTCCCTCCTTCCATCCATGAATCCCTCCTCCCATCCATCCCTCATCCCTCCCTCCCTCCCTCATTCCATCCATGAATCCCTCCCTCCCTCCATCCCTCATCTCTCCCTCGCTCCCTCCTTACATCCATGAATCCCTCCCTCTATTCCTCATCTCCCCTCCCTCTATCTCCATCCATCTATCCCTCCCCCCTCCTTCCATCCATGAATCCCTCCCTCCCTCCATCCCTCATCTATCCCTCCCTCCCTCCTTCCATCCAGGAATCCCTCCATCCCACTCCATGCCTCCCTCCCTCCCTCCCTCCCTCCCCTCCTCCCTCCCTCCTCCCTCCCTCCCTCCCTCCTCCCTCCCTCCCTCCTCCCTCCTCCCTCCCTCCCTCCCTCCCTCCCTCCCTCCCTCCCTCCCTCCATCAGCCCTTCTTTTATCTGTCCATACCAGCAGTGTACTAATCACATCCCCTCTTTGTTTAACTGTCCTCTCGTCCAATCTCTTTTCATCCCTTTCTTTGCTCAGCAGAACAGTTTGACATTTCAGTTACAGCCATTGGGAGCGAGCCCCTCACCTAATCACCCCCCCCCCCCTCCTTTTATAAATGCGGTCCATTGATTCGGTTGTTGTGTGTGTGTGTGTGTGTGTGTGTGTGTGTGTGTGTGTGTGTGTGTGTGTGTGTGTGTGTGTGTGTGTGTGTGTGTGTGTGTGTGCTGGGGGTAATTATGGTCCTTTCTGTTCTGGGTTTAAGATGGACTAATCGTCTTAGAGGCCATGATTGATTCAAAATGGCCCTCATTAAATCAATCAAAGATGGAAAATGGCCTGAATGACTTTAAAAATGTCCGAGTCATTTAGAAACTATAGGCTACATACTGGAACATCTTTCTTTCTTTCTTTCTTTCTTTCTTTTTCTTTCTTTCTTTCTTTCTTTCTTTCTTTCTTTCTTTCTTTCTTTCTTTCTTTCTTTCTCTTTCTTTCTTTCTTTCTTCTTTCTTTCTTTCTTTCTTTCTTTCTTTCTTTCTTTCTTCATTCTTCCTCCTCTTCACTCCACTGTGGCTGGCCTGTAATTGACTTTAACCGACGGCTGACACTGTATTTTTTTTTTTTGTACTTACATTTTTATTTTCAGTTTTGTAAACAACATAGACAATACATTTCGACATACAAAACTATAAGACATAATATCAAACATTAAATTTTTTTTTAACAAAACAAAATGAGAAAAGGGTGACATGGGTCCTTCGGTCCATTCTATTTTTACATTGTTTATTACTACTACTACAGCCCCCTCAGCATCGATGGGGCACCGGTTGAGAAAGTGAACAGTTTGGTAGACAGGGGTAGACAGGCAGGAACTCACTTGACAACAACAGGGAAGGCAGGCACGACATGGGAAACGAGGAGGCAATGACCCACTCTCTGGGTCTCTGTTCCCATCCCCACCCCCCATCTCCGGGCCTCTGCACTGATACGATGGGAGTAGGTGAAACACAGTTTGCAGCAAGAGAACGGAATGGAAGAGGCAGAGACGGCAGGATACGTGTAAACAGACTTTACTGACACGACAGTACGTTACCAACGAGAACATACACGGTAAGCCGAGCAGGCGCAAGAGGACGACAGAGTTGTAAAACAAGGAAAATAAACAATAACAAAACAAAAGACTAAGTACTCACAAGCGCAAATTACAAACAGCAAGGCACGGGGGAACACAGGAGACGGTGACCACTTTAGACCTATCGCTGTGAAACCGTGTGGGTTGTTGTTCGAACACTAACGATCACTGGAATAAAAACGCACATCATTTGGAGACACTTCCGTCGTAACGTTCTGGTGCGGGGACAGGGGGTTCTCTATGCGGGAGGCTTGGTGCAGCGGGGGTAGCGGCTGGTGGGCCCTGCTGTGCCAAGTGTGCCTCGATACGTAGATACTGTTTCTCTCGCTCAACGGAGTCGAGGGCGAGAGCGGCCAGCTGCGCCGTGACGGCGTCTAGGGAGTGAGCGAGTTGGTCAACACGGGCGGTCTGGCCATTGATGATACTCACAGACTGCTTCTGAAACGTCTTCCATTCCTCGCGTGTACAGCTGGTGCTGTCATCATGGTCGTGGTATACGGTGAGAACTGGGGTCTGGAGCACAGCCCAATTGCTGAATACACAAGAAGAGATAGGAGCGGTTTCAAGGGTGTTTAATGTCAATTGAGCAACACAGGAATTGGGGGGAAATAGAACGGGGTTATGTTCTGTCTTGTGGCTGCCACGGCGGCAGTGAGCGAGCAAGCGGTCCTGGTGCTTGTCTTGGGAGCTGCTGGGTTGCAGCGGGAGAACAAGTGTTCCTCTTCAGGAACAGGCGACGTCCAGGCAGGGACGGCGGTCCTTTGGGGCACAGGAGAGAAACGGGTTAGAGCAAGCAAATACACGGTGGGTATCTAGCAGCAGAGCTTTCGGTAGAGACGTCGTACCTGGGCAGTGGTAATTAATACCACGACAGCTTCTGGTCAGCGTCGAGGTGTAGAAATAGTCCCCCCATCAGGGAAGGATTGAGTGCAGCTGTGGAGAGTGGGGTGCTTGACCGCGTGTGAATTAAGGGGATGGAATACAGCTGGGCATATGAGGGTGAAGGAAGGGGTAACTGGAGAAAGAGAGGAGGAGGAGGAGTGTGCAGTGGATAGAGAGGGGGATGAAGAGGAGCGTGTGGAGGACGTGAGGGGAAAAAGAGGGGGAGTGAAGTAAGCCCGTGCTGTGATCATGACAGCGAGTACCTTTGCCAAAATCTTTGCTTCATTGTTGAGGAGAGAAATAGGACGATATGAGCCACAGTCTTTCGGGTCCTTATCTTTTTTTAAGAGCAGGGATATTGAGGCTTGGTAGAGAGTCGGAGGGAGCGAGCGGGATTGAAATGATTCCTCAAACATTGAAGCCATAATGGGACATAACTGGGTGGAATATTTTTTTAAGAATTCCACAGGGTACCCGTCTGGGCCTGGGCTTTTCCCACTCTGCATCATAGTTAAAGCCTGTTGAATTTTATCAGCACTAATGGGCTCTTCCAAAAGCATCATTGAATCATTGTCTATGACTGGTATATCCAAATCTGCGAAAAAAAACTATTCATGAGAGAGGGGTCTTTAAGGGAATCAGAGGTATATAGTGAAAAAATACAATGTTTTGAATTGACCATTTATTTCCAATGGGTCCGTATAGATCTCTCCAGTGGCAGAGTTAATTTGCGTGATCAAGTTATGACCGGTGCAGTGTTTTAGCTGTAGTGCCAGCACTTTACTAGGTTTGTCACCAAATTCGAAAAAAGACTGGAGTGATTTGAGTAGAAGCTGCTCAGCATGACAGGTGGAGAGGAGGTTAAATTCTGTCTGTAAAGTCACTCTTTCATTATAAAGTGAAGGTGTCGGAGAGACTGAATATGAATGATCCAATTTAAGAATTTGGTCTGAAAGTTCAGAGCGTCTGCTGTTGCGCAGTTTATTACGTCGAGCACAGTTAGAAATAATTTCTCCACGGAGAAAAGCTTTAAGAGCTTCCCAAATGATGGACATAGACATGCCAGGGGTAGAATTTACCTCAATAAAAAATTTGATCTTAGTGGACAGGAACGACGAGAATGAGTCCTCAGATAGCAATAGTGGATTTAGTCTCCACGGCCTGAATGATGGACATTTGTCCGGGAAGGCTAGCTCTAAGACTATTGCTGCATGTTCTGAAATAACAATGCTATCGTAAGAGCAGGAACGCACTTGAGATAGAAATGTGTTGTCGATAAAAAAATTATCAATTCGAGAATATGTATGATGAACTGGTGAAAAGAAAGAGTACTGTTTGGCGGAGGGGTGAAGGAAGCGCCAGACATCTGAAATACAGTATTGCTTCAGGAAGGACACTATGGCTCTAGCAGTCTGAGATTGTGGAGCTGGATTAGATGATGATCGATCTAAGGCTGGGTTAAGAGCACAATTAAAGTCACCTCCCATAATCAGTTGATTAGAGTTCAGGTCGGGGAGTGAAGAGATACGTTTATTGATGAAATGCATGTCACCAAAATTGGGGGCATATACGTTGACTAGGACTACCCTTGTGGAATAGAGAGTTCCTGAAACTATAATGAATCTGCCATTAGGGTCAGAGATCACATCAGATGGAGTAAAGGGTGTGTTTTTGTTAATCAGAATGGCTGTTCCTCTGGCTTTGCTCTGAAACCCAGAGTGGAACACTTGACCTACCCAAGCTCTGTGTATTCGACGGTGAACTACTCACCGGAGGTGAGTTTCTTGCAGAAAGGCGATGCCAACCCCAAGCTGGTGTAAGTGAGTAAGGATCCTAGTACGTTTCAAGGGGTTATTTACACCCTTCACATTCCAACTAATTATGTTAGTATTGCCCCCTGGCCCCTTATTAGGATTAAACACTGGCATAACAAAGTGAAAAAATATTCATGACATTTGAGATGGCAGAGTGGTGGTCCAGGGTGCTTATAATTAAAGATGAGAAAAAGTCATAATAAGAATAGAAACAAAAAACAATAGACAAAAATAGACAAAAATATTCACTGTGAATATTAGCAATGAAAAACAAACAAACATAGAACGCCCTCTCACGTCCCAGTGGGACGTGACTACTCACAGCCATAGTAACACTGACTGTGCCTAGCATTACAGCTAACCGTATGCACCCTGTGCTCTAAACGAGCCCCCGTGAGAACTATAATTCTTAATTACACAAGGCAAGAACAGAAAAAAAAGAAAAAAGAAAGAAAGAAAATGCATTTTTTCCAATGAACCTTCAGTGTGGTCATTGGTGATTGAAATCTGATTCCTTTCTCTTTCAAAGTCTTTTTTATCTCAACATAGCTCCGACGTTTTACAGCCACCTCTGTTGAATAGTCATGGTCGAAGGTTATCCTCTGCCTCTCCACCTCCATCTTTGTCTGCCAGGCTGCTCTGAGAATGTTTTCTTTGACTTCGAATTTCAAAAAATTAACTATAACTGCTCTAGTGGTCTGTTTATCTGTGGCTTTGGCGCTTGGGCCCTGTGCGCCCTTTGAATCTCTATCTTGGTGAGGTCTGATATTGCTAATTCTTTTTGAATTAGGTTGTCTACATATTTGGTCATCGAGTCTCTTTCTATCCCTTCTCTCAGTCCCCATAAACGTATATTATTTCTCCTTGACCTCCCCTCCAAGTCTGTTAGCTTTTCTCTCATCATGTTTTGTCACCATTATAATTCCTTGTATTTCTGTATTCCATTCCTCCGTTCCAGCCGTCCTTTCTTCTAACATCTTTATGTCTTTATCTTGTTCCTGTAGTTTTCCATCAATTGTCTCGAGTCTTTTATTTATTTCTTCTCTGAGCTCGTCCTGACCCTTCTTTAATTCTTCTCTGAGTCTGTCGATATTGTTCTGGATGTTCTGCGTGTTAGCTTGGATGCTAGTCTGTATGCTAGCTTGTAGCTCCTCTACCCAAGTGGGCACCTCTGCTCTGTCTCCTTGCGTCATGCTAGCTTGATTTACCTCCTGCGTCACCTCCTCGTGTCGATACCTTTCCTCCGGTGTTTGTACTTCTTCTGGGGTCACTTTTCTTTAGCTTTTTCTCGTGTTCATCCTTCCTTTTCTCTTATATCATTGAATTGTCACTTTTTATTTTGTTTTAGATATTTTAACTTCCTTTTTCGTTGTTCTTTGACTGGGAGCTCTTTACAATGGCCGCCTACCCGAACATCTCAAACCGGAAGTCTCCGACACTGTATTTCAATGTAATGTTTCACAGCCCAGAGGCCCAGAGGCAAACCACTAAAGAGCAACTACATGGTAATTTTGCTGCCTTAGTAGCTTATGCCTTCATCCTGCTGCACACTTCTTTCCAGAGAGGTACTGTGACATCCAGGGGGGTAAAGTACTTGAGTAATTGTACTTAGTTACAATAATTAAGTACTGTTTTTGGGGATTTGTAATTTGAGTATTAATAGGTTTGTATACTTGTACTTTTACTCAATTACATTTCAGAGAACATACTTTTTACTCCTTACATTTAAAATGCAGACCTACAAAGTACAAAGTACAAATCTCACAAGTCCAACAAATTTTTTTGTTTCTCTGGCCGAACTAATGTTAATGTTATTAATCATGCAGCCGCACTTTATTTAAAACAGCCAATCAAATCCCCATCAATGGAAAATAATGAATATGGGACAGTAATGAATATGTATACAATAATCATGTTTACATAATGTATTCCTTTTGATCAAAATTTAAGCATTTAATGTATTAAAAACACAATAGTGTTGTGTCTTAATTGCTTATTATACTCATAATCACTGTATAGAAGAATACCACAATCCAACATGCTGTTAAATTACCTACCGACTCCTAGCGGTTATATGGCTATAGAGTTAAGATACATGAACCCTGTGATCTCTCTTGTAATGTGATACTGAAGTGCATACATGTATTACATTGTCTACACTGGTATAGTGGCTTCCTTGATTCTAAACCTGTGCAGAACACTACAAACATTTCATTTATCATTCAATGATAATCTGACAAAATGTACAATGTACAAATGTACAATTATTAAAATGATAATACTTTTAATACTTTTTTTATCATATATACATTTAATTGTTTTAAACTTTAATTAACAGGTTAAATGTAAATTAACAGGTTAAATGTAAATGAGTATACAGGATGAATATAATAACATGAGCATTAGTAGGCCTGTGTTATGGCGAGTGTTATCCTCTAAGTGAAATACATATATATACTAATGAAAACACCAGTGAACAACAGGAAACAACTATATATACAAAATATATCCTATCAGGAACAATAGGCTAAGTAAATGGCTGTAACATGCGCGATTTGCATCTCGAACATAAAATGTGCCTCTGAAAGTTTCAGCACCATGGAGAGCACCATAGTGCTGTTAGTGCTTGAGGAATTTTTATATTTATTACTGGCCTGTGCAGCTTCTAGTAGAGCCTTCTGACCAAGAGCATATTATAAAAAGCTGCACATGTGAGAGAGAAATTAGTTTTGACTTGTATTTCTCTCTTCACAAGCTCCACACTGCATCTATTTCTCTGGTCCGTCCACACGCTGGTCATGAGGGAGAACAACCTCTCTACGAACGCATTCGTGACCGGGATGCTCAGGAAGAATGAAGCCAGCTGGGTCAGGTTGGGGGTCTGGATGTCCTTCAACAGCAGCCCCAACTTCGCTCCAACAGTCGCCTCCATCTCCACCACTTCCTTCTGACGTGGAACGATTAAACAAAGCTCCTCGAGACCGCATCCAACGTTTCTCTTTAGAGACATGACAGAAAGAGCCTTCAGATCATTCTCATTGGAGAAATCTAACCACTTCTCGAGGTAGACGATGGCAGACATGTAGAACGATGTGAAGTCTGCTCTTGTCTTTGTCGCTCTCGCATCTGGGAAGTGGCGGAGAAGGACACTGGCCTCTGTTCCAAAGAAGGAATCCGTGAGCCTTTGCTGGAGTTTCCCACGCAGGGTAGAGAGGATGGGGTAGACCTCGCATACAGTCACGTCATCCCCCAATAACCAATAACCAATAGCCAATAACAGCTTGCATATATAGTACCTGGCGCAAGCTGTTTATTGCAGCGCAACTTGAGCAACCGGAAATAAACAGCTTGTGTCAGGTACTACATGCGCTTGTGCTTGTTAGACTATAGGCTATGTTACATAACGTTATGTATGTAGTACTTGCGGTGCGTGCATTAGTGCATGTTTTGGGGATTAATGAGAGGACAAAAACAATAATTATTAATAATAATAATGATAATGATAATAATAATAATAATAATAATAATAATAATAATAATAATAATAATAATAATAATAATAATAATAATAATAATAATAATAATAATAATAATAATAATAATAATAATAATAATAATAATAATAATAATAATAATAATCAAACGTCTTTCATGACGCTCAGGAGGAGATACTGACTCCAAGTATCCAGCGTGCTTCCCGAGCTGCTGTAAACAATGACGCTTGAAGATGACGTCATCATCACCAAGGCGTCCTCGTTGCTATGACTACCCGGGACCTGACTGAATACACGTAGGACACTGCATGCAGAATGCAGATGCAGTCTTCATTTCTTTTCATTTATCTCTTGTGCTTTTCTTTTCTTCTCAATCTCATATCCATTCCATTTGTTTGTTTGTTCCAATTCATTTATTTAATTTTTCCTTCTTATCTCTCCACCCTCTATTTCAGGTCAATGTTTGATTCTCTCTCTCTCTCTCTCTCTCTCTCTCTCTCTCTCTCTCTCTCTCTCTCTCTCTCTCTCTCTCTCTCTCTCTCTCTCTCTCTCTCTCTCTCTCTCTCTCTCTCTCATATTATTATATTATATTTTCCCTCATCTTTGGCTAGGGAAATGCGGTTAACGTTGGGCCACTCACCCAGACCCTTGGGCTAATGGGTTTGAATGGAGTGGCCTTGGGTTATTGTTTGTATGCTCTGTTAATCATTTTAGCCCATCCATTAGGGATGGGCCATATGTGTTTTATGTGTAACCCGTCTGTGCAAGACGTTAGGGTTATTTTGTTTTATGTACTTCACCCCCTCCCCCCTCCGTTCACCCCCCCCCCTTATTCCAGCCATTTAGAGACCTGCCCACATTAGCCTCAATAGAAGCGTCAAAAAAATATTGCATTACCAACAACCATACAACAACATGTATAGATTATGGCTAGTTTGAACATAATGATATGGAACACTGGTGGAATAAATAAACAACACAAACGAAAAAGCGTGCTCACACTGATGAAAAAAGAACAGGTGGACATAGCTCTGCTAAGCGAAACGCACATTTTAGAGAAAGACATAGATATGTTAGCGGACAACACATATCATAACATCAGTCACTCTTCCTTTGGAACGAGAACTCGGGGAGTAGCCATAGTCGTTAGACGGAAGTTGAATATTGAATTGAAGGGAGTATGGTCTGATGCAGATGGTCGGATAACTATAGCTAAGATTTTACATAAGAACAGAAAAATAGCGTTGGTAGCGGTATACGCCCCAAATTTATACGAAGTTAGTTTCTTCACTACACTTACCAGAGCAATGTTAGACCTTCCCGAAAACTCATTTATAATCGGTGCAGATTTTAATGCCATTTGGAACCCAAGGATGGACAAATCAAACCCCTCCTTTTCCAATGAACAAAAAAATGCATCTAATGCATTAAAGGATTGGTCGAAGATTACAGGTGTAAATGACTTATGGCGTTCACTCAACCCCATGACCCGGAAGTACTCTTGTCGATCTGCGAGACATAATACATTATCCAGAATAGATTACGTTTTCACAACCCCGAGACTATTTGATAACTATGATGTGGAAATGATACCCAATGCATTGTCTGATCACTGTTATTTACTCTTAAAAGGAACATTTGGTATACTATCATCCCGAGCCCCAAGATGGCGATTTAACACAATGCTGCTTAATAACAAGGAATTCATTACACAAATCAAAGAAGCTCTTACGGTATTCCTACGGATAAATGTGAATTCGGTGCAGGACCCCAGAATATTATGGATGTCGACAAAGGGAATGATCAAGGATTTCACTGATAGCTTTTCCTCCCAAATACGCAAGAATCGATGCTCAAAACTGGCTGAACTGGAAACACTTTACTCAACGTTATTTAATTCTTTGCAATAGAACAACTCGGTTCAACTGGAAAATCAAGTCAATATACTAAAAAAAGAGATTAACGCCATATACAGACAACAATCTGAATTGCAAATACGTAGCACAAGACAACAGCAGTACTCCCAAGGTTCCAAACCAAGTCACCTATTAGCTATGCGACTAAGAGTCAACGCAACATTTGCAGATATAACTACCATTAGAGCACAACAAGGACTTGTTACAGAACCCAAAGAAATAAACACGACATTCAAAGAATTCTACTCCAACTTATACAAATCAGAAACGACCTTCGATCAAAACAAGATGGACACATATCTTAATCAAATTAACCTCCCTAAACTTTCAGAGGATGACGCTAAACAGTTAGAAACACCGATCACACTAGATGAACTTAGGGAGGCCATATCTGAAATGCAAAGTGGAAGGGCCCCTGGAAGAGACGGTATCCCACCAGAAATGTACCTCTCTTGTTGGGACATAATTGGACCCTTATAACTAAATATGATTTTATACTCAGTCAAGGAGGGGAACTTCCATAAGAATGACAATATTGCACTCATAACAGTCCTCCTCAAAAAAGACAAAGACCCCACCGAGTGCGGTAGTTACAGACCTTTAAGCCTCCTCGGAACCGATATCAAACTGTACTCTAAGGTATTAGCCATCAGACTACAAAAGCATATGACGTCTTTAATTCATCCGGACCAAACAGGCTTCATAAGAGGCCGCCTGATCACTGATAACATAAGACGATTACTACACGTACTAGATGCTAACAAGGAAGACAACACACCTAAGGCGATGCTGTCCCTGGATGCAATGAAAGCTTTTGACAGGTTGGAATGGTCGTATCTATGGGCAGTGTTAGAAAGGATGGGGTTAGGAAAAGGATTCATTGATATGATTAAAGTATTATACAAAGACCCATCGGCCATGATTACAACAGGTACAATCGCCTCCGAAATCTTTCCAGTATCACGGTCTTCCAGACAGGGTTGCCCCCTTAGTCCCGGACTATTCGATCTATCATTAGAGCCTTTAGCACAATATATAAGACAATCCCAATCCATAGAACCAATCGTAATCAAGGGCACACAACACAAAAATTAGTTTATATGCGGACGACGTAATACTGTTCATGCAAAACCCCAACACAGCATTGCCTCATCTTCTCAAGTTGATTGAGGACTTTGGAGATTTATCGGATTTAGGATAAATTGGCCGAAGTCGGCCTTCCTCCCACTTAACGCCCCCTGCAAAAAGAAATATAACCCTCCCAGAAGAGATACCGATGGTAAAACACTTTAGATGTTTGGGAGTTGAAATATTCCCTACCATAAGCCAAACGGTGAAGCACAATTACATAAAAATCCAAAACAAAATCAAATACGACCTTGTCAGGTGGTCAAAACTTAAAAACTCAGTACAAGCACGGATATCAATAATTAAGATGGACGTCCTACCTAGAATCAACTTCTTCAGCTCAATGCTACCGTTACCCCCTCCAAAGGGTTACTGGAAAGAATTACACTCCTCCACATACAAATTTATTTGGAATAACAAACCACCACGTATAAAAAGATCCACCGCACAGAGAAACAAAGCAAGACGGTGGTATGGCATTTCCAGATTTCCACCACTATTTTAAGGCATACACTTTAAGACCACTGACAACATGGTTTGATCCCCAAGCATCAGTATCCTGGAGACATTTTGAAGAAAATATAGTAGCTCCACATAGGCTGAAGGACATAGTGTACACCAAATTATCAATTAAGCAATGCGAACGGAAATTTGGCCCCATAATCACTCATGCAATCCGGATATGGCGTGAAACACAAAAAAAAGACTCTATCCCACATAAATGGCATAATCATACTCCCTTATTCAATAACAATGCACTCTTGATTGGAAAACAACCTATAAGATTCCCTAGATGGGAAAAGCAAGGCATACACACATTAGGAGACGTTTTCAACAAACTGGGTTTTTGTAGTTTTGATGAGATATGCAAAAAATTTAATCTCACCAAGTCCTCATATTATTTTTACGCACAGTTATTGGCATGTTTGAAGGCTCACGGTGTTCCATTAAGGATACCAATTGTACACCACAGATACCACAAATTCTTCTATGAAAGAGAGACATCGAGAGGTTTTGTTTCAGATTTTTATCATCAATTACTAACGGCCTCGTATGAAACCCTACATCTAGACTCAGTCTGGAGGAGGGATATACCAGACCTGGAGATAGACTTTGACTGGCAAGAAGCCTGGGCAAATGTACGCCTTGCATCAAGGAACCCGGACCATCAACAAATCAATCTTAACTATATTCACAGGACATACTTAACTCCTATAAGACTGAACAAAATGGGTCTTAAACAAGACTCCAAATGCTCCTTATGTACAAATGGGGACGAAGGGACATTTATGCACATGTACTGGGACTGCCCACCAGTTAAGATATTTTGGAAAGAAGTGACCCAGCAATTGTCAAATCTCTTAACTCTGGATATACCTGTACACCCCTCTGTATTACTGCTGAATGATGTCTTTGAGCATGCAGTACCTCCACAGCTAAAGAGATTGGTTTTATCCGGTATCACAGTGGCTAAAAAGCTGATAGCATCACGATGGTTTCAACCGGAAAAAATGTGCCGTAAGGTCTGGATTCTTACATATCTCGATGTGATTTATCAAGAAATATCAACAGCTAGAATTTTGGGTCTCAATGAATCCAAAATGGCAATGTGGTTAGAAGTGGTGGAGAGAATAAAAGCCAGCATATAATGGTAGTGTCTGGTTAGGAACAAATTATAATGGTTGGATTATCCAATGGGGGGTCCGGGAGAGGGGGGTACGAGCTGGAGCATATGTGTATTTGTATATCCTATTGTGTGTTGTCATGTTTGTTTATGTGTTTGTTAAAAAAAAAAAAAAAAAAAAAAAAAAAAAAAAAAAAAAAAAAAAAAATAATAATAATAATAATATAATAATAATAATAATAATAATAATAAATAATAATAATAATAATAATAATAATAATAATAATAATAATCATAATAATAATAATAATAATAATAATAATAATAATAATAATAATATAATAATAATAATAATAAACAATAACAATAATAATAATAATAATAATAATAATAATAATAATAATAATAATAATAATAATAATAATAATAATAATAATAATAATAATAATAATAATAATAATAATAATAATAATAATAATAATAATAATAATAATAATTGTTTATTGGATTGCGGGACACTTATTGAAATGCGGGACATTGTTCTTCTCTAGCGGCATGCGGGACAGAGGGTTCAAATGCGGGACTGTCCCGCACAAATTGGGACGTTGGTCACCCTACAGTACATACCCATGCTGATTGGTCCTTGTGCAAGACTAGAAAGCAGGGATCTTTGATTAAACACCTGCCATCAGAAGAATAGACAGTCAGAAAAAAAGTTTTTACTTTTACTTTTTTGACTCAAGTGTGTTTTTTAGCCAGATAATCTGACTTTTACTTTAGTACGATTTTGAGATGGTACCCATACTTTCACTTAAGTATAATTTGTGGGTACTTTTTACACCCCTGGTGACATCATAGATTGGACAGACAGTGTGCAAAATGACCATGGGTTTAGTTACTATTGAATAAAGTCAATAGAGACATATTTACTCATTATTGAAAAGGTTTTTGAACATGCAAGGCACCCGGACTGGGGGACGACCGTTGGACAAGTTGGATCATCTGAAGTCATGTGTAGGATGGTGGTGAAACAGAGTATGCATGAACGCTCATATATGTATACAGTACAGACCCGCCCCACTCTGTACCTATGAAACATTCATGCTGTTGATGGTTGTTACACATTCCTGTCTGTTGGAGTGAAAACCAACCAGTATTTATGAATTCCTTATCTATCCTCCATTAGAGAGAGAGAGAGAGAGAGAGAGAGAGAGAGAGAGAGAGAGAGAGAGGAGAGAGAGAGAGAGAGAGAGAGAGAGAGAGAGAGAGAGAGAGAGAGAGAGGGAGAGAGAGAGAGAGAGAGAGAGAGAGAGAGAGAGAGAGAGAGAGAGAGAGAGAGAGAGGAGAGAGAGAGAGAGAGAGTGAAGGAGAGAGAGAGAGAGGGGGAGATGGAAAGAGAGAGAGAGAGAGAGAGTGTGTAGGAGGCCCCTAATGTATATGCCAAGTTAATTTCAAAGGAGAAAGAGATGGGGAGTGCGTGAAGGCCTCTGCATGCTACAGAAACTGCAAAGCAACTGCAACACAACATCGACAATGCAACAGTGTTGCAGACACTCTGCCTTTATGCTTCTGCAACATCGACACGCAGCCTATGCAACATTGTACCCCCGGATGTAGCTAGGTTCCCTAGATAGATTAAACTTCCCTTCTCAACCAACCCATTGATAACAAGCAGAAAAAGAAGCATCATTTATACTTCCGGTCGGGGGGGTTTCAAAATAAAGAGCGACGTCTAAAAGCACCGTAAATACGTTCATTTTGTACATTATCTAACGTTAACACGAACCTAAACTAATCTAAAGTTAGTTTAGGTTCGTGTTAATGTTAGATAATGTACAAAATAAACGTATTTCCGGTGCTTTTAGACGTCGCTCTTTTATTTTGAAATCCCCCGACCGGAAGTATTATAGTGTCTGTTGCTAGCAGCTTAACTTTTGTCGGCCGGTTCTGTGGTTTTTCGAGCTAACGTAACGTCATTAGTTTCCAATGGAGAGGAGAGAAAGACCTCGGCTCACATGCAGCTCAAACTACCTGTTGGAATAAATTAATTGATTGATGTTTAACTTGTCCCTGTGTGTGTCCAGTCATTTCGACTAGCAAACGTTGTATTTAACGTTACCTCAGGATACCATTGTGTTTAGTTGGTTAGCTATGTAGCTAATGTGGATATCATTTTGAATAGCATCAATGCTAGCTGGCTGGCTACAGCTTTATTTACTAAATTATGGAGGCTTTTTAATCGTCAAGGTAAGAGAGGATTTGTCATGATCAACTGAAGGCGTATG
>NW_028174527.1:0-5000 GCF_963971535.1 Notolepis coatsorum
TCTCAGGCAGACGCTGTTCGCTCGTCTCGTTCAGGTTCAGCTCTTGTTAAGTTCCACGCATCAGCTTCCCAGTTCCCCCTCCGAGTTCCACTTTCATCACGTCCACATCCAGTCGGTGCACCAGTCGGTAAAGTTTTCTGCCAGGGTGGAAAAGGTTAAATATTTTGCATATATTAAACCTTCGAAACACACGCCAAATGATGGATTTGCCTTCCTCGCTTTCAATGATGGATTTTAAGCAAAATGATATTGTTTCATTCTCATTCAAAAAAGTATCTTGAATTAGTTCTAAAGATTGAGTGTGTGTACAAACTGTGTGTGTGTGTGTACATAAGACAACAGGTGAAGCAGTGTTTTACCAAAAACAAACAAAAACATATTTTTTAAATGCCAACATTTAATTCGAATGACTCTGTGAATCAAGCCAAAAAATAAGTGTCACTGTTAAATTTCTTTTGTCGTGGGTATCGTGCAAAACAGCGCCCTCCTCACACAGAGTGTTCTGCTTTATTAAGCTAATGTAGTGAATGTAAGTCGTTTATAAAACACGTTGATTGGACAGTTATGGTTTATGACACGTTTTAAGTAGGGATGTCCGATATTATCAGGCTACCGATATTGGCATTCAAATGTAATATCGGAAATTATCGGTATCGGTTTTCAATTTCTTTAAAAAAAAAATATTTACATATTTCTCTTTTACATTTATTTAACCTTCATTTACCCAGGCAAGCAAGGAAAAACAAATTATAATTTTATTTATTGTCAAAAGTATGCATAATGTTGTGTTAATTCCATGACAAGAGATATGTAATGTTAATGTTAATGTAATGGTAACCGTCGGTAGTGTGATAGTAAATGGTTAACCTTCTGTAGTGTGGCAGTGAAAGGGTTAACCGGCTGTTGCCTGGCAGTGAAAGGGTTAACCTTCTGTAGTGTGGCAGTGAAAGGGTTAACCGGCTGTCGCCTGGCAGTGAAAGGGTTAACCTTCTGTAGTGTGGCAGTGAAAGGGTTAACCGGTTGTCGCGTGGCAGTGAAAGGGTTAACCCTCTGTGTATTGTCGCAGTGAAAGGGTTAACCGTTTTGGTAGTGCGGCAGTGAAAGGGTTAATTACCTGAAATTATTATTATAAATAACGTATTGTTTTCATCTCTCTATATTAACGTAACGCGCTATTCATATCAATCGACATCACATCAATATAAATAACGTATTGTTTTCATCTCTCTATATTAATGTAACACGCTATTCATATCAATCGGCATCACATCAATATAAATAACGTATTGTTTTCATCTCTCTATATTAACGTAACACGCTATTCATATCAATCGACGTCACATGTTTTCATCTCTCTATATTAACGTAACACGCTATTCATATCAATCGACATCACATCAATATAAATAACGTATTGTTTTCATCTCTCTATATTAACGTAACACGCTATTCATATCAATCGGCAATATATTGTGCACGGCGGTAGCGAGTTGAGTGATAGTGAGTTGAGTGATAGTTAGTTTTAGTATATGATGCACGGCGGAGATGAAAACAATACGAGGAAATGGGCGAGGACTTGGGCTGTGGAACTGAAAGGTAGCGAGTTGAGTGATAGTAGTATATTGAGCGAGTAGTTAGGCGATAGTAGGGCTAACGCGATTGGGCGCTGAGAGGCCAATCAGGGTGCGCAAACCGAACGCGGAAGGACAACTGCCTTGGGTAAAGTATTCACGCCATTCGGCTCCTCTAGGTTCCAACTCAGTGTTGACTGTGGACTTCTGACTTTCTAGTGTGACGTCATTTCAACTACGGCAAACAAGACGCTCAAACTCAAACCTAATACATCACGGGGGAGGGGGGGGGGGCTGTATCTCTCTCGCTCTCTTTTCCACTACCATGCAGTGGAAAGCGGCATAAGAGATTAAACGTGCAATTAAAAAGTAAATATATATTTAGTACACATGATGCACACACACCTTGTTATGTTTTTAACAGTAGAACATTGCTGATAATAAAAATGATACATAAAATGTCCCCAAGACAGACACGAAATTGAGGAGACAAAGCAGGAGTTCTTTAACGTGGTCGGTTTCCCCAATATTGTGGGCGCTATTGACTGCACTCACGTTCCAATTGTACCACCATGTGAAAACTAACATGTTTTTAGAAATAGGAAGCAAATGTATTCAATCAACACCCAGGTAGTGTGCAACGCCAGTAATATAATAACAAATGTGGTCGCCAAGTTCCCTGGGTCTGTGCACGACAGCTACATATTTAGGAACAGCCGTCTATACGGAACGATGCAAGACATGGATGACAATCCCTGGTTACTGGGTAAAAAAGTTGTTTTGAGAAAACGTTTGTGCTGTAATATTAATTGCAAATGTGTGGGGGGAAGTATGTGCATATGCTCAGCCCAACGTTTCGTCAGGTCCATGAGGAGTAGACGCTGGAAACACGGTCAATGAAAAGTTTATTCTGGAGTATAATGAGAATGCAATGTGGGTTATATTCTAAACATTACATACAACTTGGTCAGTGGTCCCTGCCTGCTTCAAGATGTCTACCATCATCCCTGTACCAAAGAAACCCTCTCCAACATGTCTCAACGACTACAGACCGGTGGCACTCACCTCTGTGGCCATAAAATGTTTCGAGAGGCTGGTCAAGGATCACATTTGTGCCTCCCTCCACAGTGATATGGACCTCATGCAATTTGCATACAGGCCAAACAGGTCCACTGACGATGCGGTCTCCCAGTACTGCACAGCACCCTCTCTCACATTGACCGACAGAAGGGGGGCTATGTGAGACTGTTGTTCATTGACTATAGCTCAGCATTCAACACCATAGTCCCCACCAGACTGGTGGACAAGCTGATCGAGCTAGGTCTGAGCTCCGCCCTGAGCGCCTGGATACTGGATTTTCTGAGCGAAAGGCCCCAGGTGGTCAGGGTGGGGGGGTCAGACCTCCAACACCATCACCCTGAGCATCGGGTCCCCCAGGGCTGTGTTCTGAGCCCCCTGCTGTACTCACTATACACACACGACTGTGTGGCCAAGTTCAGCTCCAACTCCATAGTGAAGTTTGCAGACGACACAGTGGTGGTGGGGCTGATCTCGGACAACGACGAGAAGGCCTACCGGGAGGAGGTTGAGGTACTGGAACGCTGGTGCCAGGACAACAGCCTGCTCCTGAACATTGGTAAAACCAAGGAGCTGATCGTGGATTAATGGAGAGGACAGCAGGAGACACACACACCACTGAGGATAAATGGGGCTACCGTGGACAGGGTGAGCAGCTTTAAGTACCTGGGGGTCCACATCTCAGAGGATCTGACATGGACAACACACAGACTCAGTCGTAAAAAAGGCGAAGCAGCGCCTCTACCACCTGAGACAGTTAAGGAAGTTCAGAGTATCGGGGAAGATACTCCAGTCCTTCTACTCAGGAGCTGTAGAGAGCATCTTGACTGGAAACATCACTGCCTGGTATGGAAACAGCACGGCACAGGACAAGAAGGCCCTACAGAGAGTGGTGCGCTCAGCCGAGCGTACCACGGGTATTGCACTACCACCCCTGCAGGTTCTATACAACAAGAGGTGCAAATCCAGAGCCTGCAGAATAATGAAAGACCCACACCACCCCAACAACAGCCTGTTCATGCTGCTGAGGTCAGGCAGACGCCTGCGAACCCCAGCTACTAGGACAGAGAGGCTTCGGCTCAGCTTCTTCCCCCAGAGCCTTGAACACTGAACTCTCCACACTCAAGCACACATGAGCACACACACAATACACACACTGTACACGCTCACACACTAGCAGCCACTTTAACATGAACACACACACACTCATGCTGCACACGCCCACACTTATGGCCATTAAGGAAAGGTCACTTTAAAAATAGTATAGTATAACCTGAGATTGTATAAAATAGCAATGTACAGAAAGACCCAGTGCCTCATCCGTAGATAACAGTGTATGCACTACCACAGGACCTAGCATGTCCTCCATGCTCTGTAAATAACTTATGTACAAATACCGATATGCCCTACTATGTTACTGTTTATTGCACAATGTTGTTTTATTGGATTCCATTATATGTTGTTATTACTGTATTGCACATCGTTGCGGGCAAGACCACCCGCATTTCATTGTATACTTGTATGCCGTGACAAATAAAACTCTTGACTTGACTTGACTTGAACTTAATTTCTCACACTAAAAATGGTCCTAAGTCTGAAATTATTTTCACTGGCACAGTGCCTAACTTCGGCCTAAAGATTCAGCACCATGGACAGGTCTGCTCAGACTAACTCTGCGAGCCAACTGCACTCAACTGCAACACTGTATGGTGTTTGCGCTAGTATATCATTCACGCAATATCTTTAGTGAATAGGTCCTTAAGACAGAGCACATAGCGGGCGCAAATCACACGCAGTTAATGGTGCTATTAGCGGCCGCAATCCATTCTTTGTGAATTCGCCTCTGAGTCTCCTGAACACGGAGAGACCAACCCCAAGTCGATCGGCACTTTCGCTGCCAAAACTATAGTCACTTTTCCTCGCTGGTAGGACAGTGATTGACCACTATTAGAACCAGAATTAGGTGAGAGTAAGATTTAGTATAATTGCTTATATGTTATTCAGATTTTGTATTTGTTGATAAGTATGACTATTTAAAATGCATTGCAATTATTACATAATATCTACAATTATTTTGATGAGTACAGTAAGCTGAAACAAGTTTAAGGACCAAACATTTCCCTATACTGTAGGTGTATTCCAGGTCAGTTGAGACTAGCTTTCCTTTATTACTGTATTGATGATACTTTTCTTTATTTAGCATTTTGTAGTAAATAAGACTGGTCATCAGGATGATGAGGAAAAACATCAGTGAGAAAAGGTGGCATTAGGAGATGAGACAGCGTCAGGATTAGAAAGTGAATTGCTGGGCGGTCAGGTGGCGTAGCGGAGATTGCGTTTGTCACCAACACT
>NW_028174527.1:15000-42500 GCF_963971535.1 Notolepis coatsorum
TTCACTCAAGGATTAACAATGTGATTGGAGTGTGTCCCAGCATACAGTATCTCACTGTGAATGGATGACACATAACTGATAACAGAAATCCCCTCAGATTGATAACTGATAACAGAAACCCCCTCAGATTGATAACTGATAACAGAAACCCCCTCAGATTGATAACTGATAACAGAAACCCCCTCAGATTGATAACTGATAACGTAAGGTTATTCTATAACCCTAGTTATATGAGTATAGCGAGCGCTCTGCTCTATTGGCACTATCCCTTTATCCAATCTAATATTGAAAATAACTTTCACATGTACACACCCCTATTCACCTCCGCCTGGCCACACCCACATCCGCTCCTATATAAGCGGGGTCGTGGCCACACAATCAGCTCCTTCCCAAGTCTTTCACCACCAAAGGAGAAGACCGTGGGGTCCTCAGTGAGTCAGAGCAGAGCGCTCGCTATACTCATATAACTAGGGTTATAGAATAACCTTACGTTATAGATCGTATAGCTTTACGCTCTGCTCTATTGGAACACAGGAGCTGAGCAGAGCGAAAAGCTTGACAGATGTACCCGCTGAGGCCCCCTATAACCATCAGAACCGGGGAGGATCCGAGCCCCCCGGTCCCCCCTAGTGGAGGACGGGAGGGAGATCGGATCCGACTGTGCGAAGAGGGTTTAGCACCTCAAACGCACAGGGTGAGCAGACCGTGGGACTTACCTTCATTCAGAAGGACCCGCGACCACTCGGGTGCGCATCCCACATGCCACCAGGGAACGGACGGGAGCAAAACACCCCCATCACAGCCCCCACATCACAGGGTCGAAGGTCAAGAACCCAACCCTGTGGCAAGGTTGCAGCAGCGGAGTGCGGAGGCGGTCCCAGCCCTAGGACAACCTGAGGGCTAGGACCCCCTGAAAAAAGGGGCCCGGTGAGGCCAACGAGGCCACAGCATCGGGGCCCCACCAGACGGTGACTGTGACATCACCCCCCACATCGCCAGCGTATCGGACAGGGCCCAAACAAGAGCAGACCCTTCCCCCCTGGCACGTCGCTCTGAAGCACTCTAGCTTACTGCACCTGGTATTCCCAGGGGGTCTCCCATCCAAGAACTAACCAGGGCCGAACCTGCTTAGTTTCCGAGATCTGACGAGATCGGGCGTGTCCAGGTTGGCATGGCCGTAAGCCCCAAGAGGCCACCCCCCCACAATACTGTGGGGCCAGACGGCTCGCTGGGGAGACAACCCCCAAGGGGGTTGATCCCTCAATCCAGGCAACAGGCCCCAAGAGCAGAACTCGACCTGTGCCTGGAGCACTGTGGACTAGACAGGCGCCTAAGGGGTCTACTGTGAGAACAGTACCCAGCGGAAGGGGTGTTCGGTATGCTGTGCACCATGCCATGACCTCCACAAACCCGACCCCCCATCCAGCCGGGGTCTTAACCGGGCTCAACCCGAGAGTCGACTCTGCTACCAACACAGCAAACACCCCCCTATGTTTTTTATAACAGGAGGTGGTTGCTCCCTTAACCCACTAAGAAACCCCAGAAACATAACTGCGCATACAACAGGCTATACAATGCAGTTCAAGCGTTTCAGGTTTAAAAAGGGTTAACCCAAGGGCGGCTATGTGGCGTAGTGAGCAAGGCGCTCGCCACGAATGCGGAGACGCTGGGCTCGCCTGTTCGAGCCCAGCGCTCCACATTGCTTTCAGTTTAGCTGGTCGTTCATACTAATACACATTGGCCGTATTAGGGGGTGGGAAACTGATGGGTGGGGATCGGCCGTTGTGGACAGCGACTCCTACAGGTCAGTTGGTGCGCCTGCGCAGTGGAATCAGGAAGTGTCGGGGGCAGCGTGAGCCTCCCACGCGTTACTCCTCGCCACTGAGAGATCGAGCTGCGCAGGTGAAAAGATGCAACTGCTGTTACCTCAAGTACCGGAGGGGACTTGTGCTATGTATGACTTAGTCCACATTGCAGCCGGCTTGTGGGAGGCAAGAAACAGCGTTCGTGACAGGGGAGGGTTGAATTGGATGTTACGAAATTGGGATGGGAGAAAATATAGAAAATGGGAGAAAAAGTGGATCAAAAAAAAAATGATTAACCCAGGCAAACAGGTCATTGCAGCCTCCCCGACAGCCCCCTCCCATCCCTGGGAGGGAGGGGTGAAACAAATGGAGAAGGACCAACCCCCTAACATCGTGCAAACAGGTACAACACAGTATGGACCAATGCATGCCACTGTTAAGGGCAACTCGTGGCGGCATCTATATGACACACACATTCATGACATCAATCCCTGTGATGTCCGGCCCGACCTGGCATTTCCCCCCCGGAAAAGCACAGAGTCCCTCTGGGAACCAGAACCTGTCTGTGCCCCGGTGGACAACGGGTTAAACCGATCCGGTCCGGCACGACCAGGACCAGTCCCGTGACCTAGTCACACCGCCGCCCCCAGTCCTAAGAGGGGGGTAGGTACGCGTGTCGATCCAAAACATCACAGAGGGCGCCACCAAGACGGTCAGTACGCGAACGCACTGCTCTAGGTGGCCCACCCAAAGGCGTGAACCCCCCTGCCAATGCTAGGTGGCCCACCCAAAGGCGTGAACCCCCCTGCCAATGCTTGATCTACTCCGTGGCGGCACGGTGGTGTAGTGGTTAACACTGTCGCCTCACAGCAAGAAGGTCCAGGGTTCGATTCCCGCTTGGGGACCAGGTTTCCATGATCCCAGGTACCCAGGTGGGGTATCTCCCAGGCCTTTCTGTGTGGAGTTTGCATGTTCTCCCCGTGCTCGCAAGGGTTTCCCCCCCGATAAGATAAACCCAATGGAAAAACATGCACAACAACAGATCGCTAACGCTGTGGCGTCCTTGACGAAGACGGGCAGGAGCACTTGGATTGGTCCCCTGGCGCGGCCCTCGCCGACGCCTGTCTGCTCCCAGCTGCCCTTGGGGGGAAGGACGACGGGATGGGTTAATCGCAGAGATGAATCGCATCTGCGATCCTACAAAGAACAATGCATGCGTGTGTGTTCCGGTGTGTGTGTGTGTAACCGTGTGTGCTAACCGCTAAACATTGAGGATAGTTGCATGCCAATTAAAGACCTCTGAACAGGTCCTGCATTATATTATCTCCCCCCGGAGATGTACGTGAGCCGTCGAGTCTAACCTAGTGCACTGGCGCTCGGTAGAGAAAAAAATCCGCTTCCCAGCCGACCGCATAAAAAAAGCCGTTTTTATGATGTTGGGCAACCAAGGCGTGCCGGGCCCATAAGCATATTCAATCATTGAAAAAACACCCTGGGCCAGCGCTGAACGGTCTCGAAAGACCATACGCTGATTTCATAACAGCGTATATGCTCGCAATGAACCCGAGAACAGTGACGGCGAATTTCCAACAAGAAAGAGCCTCACAACGTTTCCCCTTGCTGTCTGGGAAGAGCAGCAGGGAGCCGGTCTAGAGAGGCAGACACAGGCTCACATATGGTAAGCCTGGGAATAACAACCGCTTAAATTCTGCTCCTTATGTAAGAGGGAAAGACAGCGGTTATCCCAGAGAGACCTCACCGTGAGTAAGCAATTGAAAAAGGTTCACGTGATAATTGGGCTAAGTGACAAACCCAATAACACTACTGATAGAGAGCAGAGAAGAAGAGCAGAAAGTCTCGACTGCATTGCATCACCTAACTTTTACAATGACAGCGGCCTGTAGCGCAGGTCCTGAACTCACGGATATGTCTCATGGCCAATAAGAAAAACGCGCCTGTGACGTTTTCCATAGCCGGGGAAATCCTGTGTCCCACTACCCTAATATGGCGCGGGAGACAGGGAAATCCCCCCCCCCCCCCCCCCCCCCCCCTCCCTGTGACGAGCTTTCTTTCCCAGCTCGTCAGGGATACTGATAGGTAGAAAGAAAAAACTCTCGCCAATCAGTGTCGTAAGATATAACTATATCCAGGGGGGGGGTTATTTGTCCACCCCTCCCACCCACCTCACCCCAGATACGATGAAATAGAAAAAGGCAGAGCCGCGACACCAGTTTGCATGGCGTGCTACATGAAAGCACACATATCTGCTAGGGTAATAGCTCTACATCCTGCACGCCAGCCACAGCCGATAACCTCGTTTGTGTAAAAAACAGGTTTTATTTCACGGCTCCAGCTTATGTGCGAAACCCTTGCCACCCGCTATTTTCGCCTCTACCCTTAAGCAAAGAAAAATATAACAGGCTGAAGAGAGGGACCAAAGGCCCTTGGTCATATGCTACATACGTACAACTCTGTAAGCTAACACCCAGACCAGTTGTGGACTCGAGCTACGTTTACCTAACGTTACATGAAAACACACACAACTCTCATCATACAAAAAACGCCAAGTTCACTTTTACTCACGTAAGAAAGAACGCCATCTTAAGTAGAGAGAAGGACATAAGCCTTGGCCAAGTGCTAAACTACAAGCCTTGCCCAGCTATACACAATAGTGACCAAGCAATTCTCCTAAGAAACTGCACAACACTTCAAGCAAGGGTCGCAACCCCAGCATTTTATCTGTGGGCTTAAATTGCATATGACGTATCCCCCAAAATGTAGTGAATCAACACACGTTTTGCTTAACAAAAAATAATCCTTCCATACGAAGGGCTCTTTATTTATTTAACAAAATCATATTTTGGGGAGGGGGGGGGGGGCAAGGACAACAGGGGAAGTCACTTATGCCTGCCACCGCACGCAGGGTGCCGGCCCGGAGGAACGGTGCTGGGAAACCACCTGGCCGCGTAGATCCCTACCATTCCCCCCGGGGCGCAGGTTGACTGGCAGCCACGGCAGAGGCTCCTCCACCCTTGGTCCTCTTCCTCTTCGGAGGCCCAGCAGCGGTGGCGGTGGCGACGAAGCTCGCAGACCTCTGCCGTTGCTGTCTCCGCTTGACGCTCCTGGTCGCAGCAGCGTCGGGTCGGGAAAAGTGGGACTGGAGTACGGAGCGCTGCTCCTCCATGTCCCTGCAGGCGGCCGTCATCTGGTGCATCGCTGACCCAAATAACCCAGCGTCGGAGAGGGGAGCCGTCAGAAGAGGGATCCACCGCAGTTCCGGTACCTCCGCCTGCTCCAGCCACAGGTGCCGCTGGATAAGGGTGGCCAGGGCGCGCTGCTTCCCCGCGGCTATCGCCTGCAGCTGTGTCAGGTGTAGGATGGCTCCAGCCGCCTGGGCATGGAGGTACTGGTGATTGTCATTCAGCACCGCGCCATCCGCCATCAGCCCCGACATGTAGCGCGCCAGCTGCACTATGTTGGACGTCGCAGCCATGCTCTGTGTCGAGGAGATGAACACCTGATCACTCCATGAAGCCAACTGCCTAGCCGATCTCCCCTGGGGAAATGGCTTTTTAGATGGATCCCACACCATCTCGGGGCAAAGGATGAATGCCATCGGGCTATCAAGCCGAGGCACCCCATCCTTCAGCCCCTGGACCAAACCCACCACCCGCGTGAAAGGCACGTAGGTGGAGGTAAGGCCGACATGCGGGGAATCACCTGTCCCTTCATCACGTAGGCCTCCATTGAAGGGAAGAATGGGGAGACAACGCCCGCCTGCCTCCCTCACAGGATGACGTTGCCAGAGATGACCTATCATGTCGTCAGGGACAGGCGCCGGCAGTGGCTGCGGCCACGCCACACCGTTAGCGGCTGCGGCGGCCGCCATGAGTTCGGGGAACAAGGCGCGCAACTCCCCTTGCACACCTTCTTCCACCTCGCTCGCGTCCCTTGCGGTTGGGAGGCTACACACACTGTCTCCAATGGATAAGCGGGAGCCAGCGTCCGGTGCGGTCGATAGAAGGGCATCTCGTCTCGGGGGTGGAGAATTTAAACAGCAGGCTTCTGTGGTGAAAGTAGGGAAGGAGGTGTAGAATGGCCATGACCCCGCTTTATAGGAGCGGATGTGGGAGTGGTCAGGCAGGTGGGCAGGTGTACACGTGGTGAAAGCTTTCATTTGATATGATTAAAGGGATAGTTCCAATAGAGCAAAGCGTAAGCTATTAACGAAATATAACTGATAACAGAAACCCCCTCAGATTGATAACTGAAAACAGAAACCCCCTCAGATTGATAACTGATAACAGAAACCCCCTCAAATTGATAACTGATAACAGAAACCCCCTCAGATTGATGGCCCATGACATGAAAATGCTTTGTGGGAACTAACTTGAATTCTCAGTCAGGTTGTCATTTTAATCTGTACTTTGTTGAGCCTATTTTGCAAAAATGCGTTTTTTTGTATCTTTCTGGTTTTCTTTTCATTCTGATTTTCATAACCACGATTCTATATCCTGAAAGATTTATAAATAAATACAAATAATTATTCATGTATATGTGCGATATTTACGGTATGATCGGCAGAGAGCTTATATTACACAATATAGAGCTGAAAACGTTCACCATATTTAACATCACACTCCCTCAGGCCTGTGTGTGTGTGTGTGTGTGTGTGTGTGTGTGTGTGTGTGTGTGTGTGTGTGTGTGTGTGTGTGTGTGTGTGTGTGTGTGTGTGTGTGTGTGTGTGTGTGTGTGTGTGTGTGTGTGTGTGTGTGTGTGTGTGTGTGTGTGTGTGTGTGTGTGTGTGTGTGTGTGTGTGTGTGTGTGTTTGGGATATTAGGGGCCGAGGCTTTCAGGTGTTCTTCATGCATAAATATGGTGTCCTATTACCGTGCCCTGTGAGCTACACTGTAAAAAAGAAAACTGTAAATGTCTGGCATCAACGGTTGCCAAATACTTACTGTCAAATTACAGTAAAATCAAATACATTTACAGATTACAACCTTTATTTAATGGTTAATATTTTGGTACAAGGTAATTTACTGTATTTTTATGGCATTTGAACTTAAAGTAGAAAGACAAAAGTAATCTGTAAAATAATGCAGTGAATTTCCCCGTGATTTCTTTTTCTTTTTTACAGTGTACATTAAAGAGGCTGCAAGTACTGAAGCCACAAATGGCTTTGGGGAAGTGACACGGCAGAGGAGAATAGATCTCACAGTGTGTTAATGGACTATTTTAGTGTCGGATTACATCCCACGGGAGCAGCCATACTGTACGCATGCACTAAAGACACACAAGCACACACGCATGAACACACTCGGACACACGCACACACACACGCGCGCGCGCACGCACACACACACACACATACGCACGCACACGCGCACACACACACAAACACACATTATGGGCACATACAGAATATAATAGCCTACAGAAATGAAGTGATTGTGGCTTAATGTTGGAAACAGATTTCTGTGGGTAGGTTAGTTAGGGTCACCATATTGTGATTTCCAAATAAGAGGACACTCTGCCTCCAGCCTCAAGATACTTAAATGATACTCGAAGTTTACTCAAAGATGCCTTGTAATTTTTATATATTTAAAGTATGCCTCCTCTGTATGGAAATAAAAATTATTATTTATATTATTTTATATAACAAAATAATATCTCTCTATAACTGTAACTCCTCTGGGAGCAAAAGCCCTAGCGTTGTCCGATGGTAATTACCTGTCTATCTGCCCTGATTGCTCTAATTGGTACAGGTGGTGTTTAGAGTTAAGTTGGCTTTATATGTTCTTCCTGGTTACTATTAAGATCGTCAGTCGATCACTGAACCTTCCCGTGAGTACACCGTTGTGAGTAAAGCTTATCTCTCCTGCCATGGAGAATAAGTTAGTTTGCCATGTATATTGATTGCCGTGTCGTTGCCTTATCGAGTGTGTATCTTTATTGTGTGCTTATGTAGCGCCGTCGTCTGACGTGTTTATTTTCGTTACATGTTTTGGAGACATAGTTTTCTCCCCTTTGCTTTTCCCATTTACCATGTTTTTGAAGTTGTAATTATTTGCTCCGACGTGTTTTGGAGACAATGTATCTCCCCTTTTGTTTATCCGCCTTTGTCTGCGTGTTTCCTTTTTGCCGGCTCTAAATAAAAGAGTATCCTTTTGTTTGAAAATCAACACCTGCCTCGTCTTATCCGTTCTACACTGCACCTGGGTCCTACACACCTACCCAACTCGTAACATATAAGCAAAGTTACTCAACATGCTTTATTATGCCTAAAATTTTCATGATTTCTTTTTCAACCTATCAAGTCTACTGGACCAAAACAATTAAAAATATATTTATGAATTAATGTTCTAAATAATACCTTTTCTGTATTAGATTTTTTTTTTTTAATATATCTTTGTGTTAGGACTGGGGGTGCTGTGAGAGTGAGAACGCAATTTTCAGACAGGGAAGAGAGAAGGCAGAGACGGCAGGATACGGTGGAATATAAATAGGTTTAACTAGGATGACGAAATAATACAAAATGGAACAAACAAGGCTCAGCCGAGCTGCCTCTAAAACAAAACAACACTGAAGGGGACGAGAAAACAAAGATGAACGAAAAACGGGATAAATAAACTACTTACAGCACTGAAGAACATGAAACAAGGCACGGAGAGGCACAAAGGGCAAGGGAACAAGGAGCAAGTGAGGGTAACAATGAGGGTACGAGGTGATGACAAATCCACACTTAAATACAACACTAATTAACAACGATCAACACCTGGCAGGTCCAGGCCAAAACACAGAATCAATAACACAACCTAGACACAAAAGCAATGAATCATAAACACAACTAGACACAAAAGCAATGACAAACACCACAACCAGACAATGAGAAGACATCACACAATGACAGGGATAGCCCAAGATAATTAGAAATTAAATCTATTATCTTGAACCATAATAAGATGGCCGCCTGCACCATCAGGCTTTGGTCACTAGAGGGAGGTAGGGGACCAATGTCAGGAGGGAGGAAATGTCCACTGTCATTCTCATGCCAGGCCCAGCAAGGGCTGGGCTTGGGGACGTAACAGTACCTCCCCCTCAACAGGGGGCTTCCAGACCCCCAAGAATAACGTCTGGACACAGGCAAAGGAGGAAGCTGGGACCCCGGAAGGAACCCAGGGAGAGGACCCGGAGACCTTGGGCCGGGAGCCCGAGCAAAAAACCCAGGAGGGGCATAGCAGCCCGGAGGGCTGAAAACGGGTGCACAAGCCCGGAGAGGGGGGGTGGGGATGGGAACCGAGGCCTGGAGAGGGGAGGCAGGGAAAGAAACCCGGAGCCGGAGAGGGGAGCTGGAGCTGGGAGCAGAGGCCCGACGAGGGGGGGTGGGGATGGGTACCGAGACCCGGAGAGGGGGACTGGACCTGGGAACAGAGGCCCGACGAGGGGGGGTGAGGATGGGTACCGAGACCCGGCGAGGGGGACTGGACATGGGAACAGAGGCCCGACAAGGGGGGGTGGGGATGGGTGCCGAAACCCGGAGAGGGGAGCTGGACCCTGGGGCAGGATCCTGGACGAGAGACCCTCCAGCCGCCGGACTAGGGACCGGATCAGGAGAGCCGGAATGGAGGTGCGGCGGCGATGACCCCCGGAGCAGGATCCGGAGCAGTATCCAGCGCAGACCATGGCGAAGACCACGATGAAGACCATGGCGAGGACCAGGGCGCCGATCACGCCGTAGGGCTGGACCAGACGGGGAGCCAGGACCAGTCGAGGAGCCAGGATCTGACGAGAAACCAGGACCAGTCGAGGAGCCGAGATCCGGTGTAGCAGCCGGGCCAGGTGTAGAGGCTGGGCAGGACGCGGAGACCGGACCGGTCTCGGCGGCGAGGCGTGGCGTAGGATCCGGCGATGAGGGACCTGGAACGGTGACAGCCGGAGCTGCGCCGACCGGAACCAAGCTGGCAGTGATGGCTGGATCAGCTGTGGAGGCCTTGTTAGCGGTACTAGCCCCGCTGGCCCTCCGAACCTTGCTAGGCCTCGGAGGTTTATGAACTGCGGAGGCTAACCATGGGGCCTGAGCCAGCTGTAGGGACTAGGCTACCGGGCGGGGTTGTACTAGCTGTGGACCTCTGGTCAGCCTCACGAACTAGGCTGACAATGAACCTGGAGCCTAGGCTAGCAGTGAGGACCGTGCTAGCTGGGGAAGCCTGGCTAGCTGCGGAGGCTAAGCTAGCAGACGGGGTTGTGCTAGCTGTGGACGTCTGGTTAGCTATAGGAGCGAAGCTAACGGGCGGAGCTGTGCTATTTGGGGACGTCTGGTTAGCTATAGGGGCGAAGCTAACGGGCGGGGCTGTGCTAGCTGTGTACGTCTGGTTAGCTGTAGGAACGAAGCTAACGGGCGGGGCTGTGCTAGCTGTGGACGTCTGGTTAGCTATAGGAGCGAGCTAACGGGCGCAGCGGTGCTAGCTGGGGACATCTGGTTAGCTATAGGAGCGAAGCAAACAGGCGGAGCTGTGCTAGCTGGGGACGTCCGGTTAGCTATAGGGGCTAAGCCAACGGGCGGAGCTGTGCTAGCTGGGGATGTCTGGTTAGCTATAGGAGCGAAGCTAACAGGCGGGGCTGTGCTCGCTGGGGACGGCTGGTTAGTTATAGGAGCGAAGCTAACGGGCGGAGCGGTGCTAGCTGGGGACGTCTGGTTAGCTATAGGAGCGAAGCTAACGGGCGGAGCTGTGCTAGCTGGGGACGTCCGGTTAGCTATAGGGGCTAAGCTACCGGGCGGAGCTGTGCTAGCTGGGGACATCTGGTTAGCTATAGGAACGAAGCTAATGGGCGGAGCTGTGCTAGCCGGGGACGTCTGGTTAGCTATAGGAGCGAAGCTAACGGACGGGGCTGTGCCAGCTATGGACATCTGGTTAGCTATAGGAGCGAAGCTAACGGGCGGAGCGGTGCTAGCTGGGGACGTCTGGTTAGCTATAGGAGCGAAGCTAACGGGCGGAGCTGTGCTAGCTGGGGACATCCGGTTAGCTATAGGGGCTAAGCTAACGGGCGGAGCTGTGCTAGCTGGGGACATCTGGTTAGCTATAGGAGCGAAGCTAACGGGCGGGGCTGTGCTAGCCGGGGACGTCTGGTTAGCTATAGGAGCGAAGCTAACGGACGGGGCTGTGCCAGCTATGGACATCTGATCAGCGATGGACATCTGAGCAGCCTCAACGGCGGTGAGGGCTCTAGGCCAGGGCTATTCAACTAAATTGTTCAGGGGGCCACATTGTCAGAAACCCAAGGGGCCAGGGGCCGGACTGCCATGGTGCCTCCCCGTGCTATGAATATATGTACACTTGACACAACACGCAACCACATTTTCACAACTTTTATTTAACTACATTGCAAAAGTAGTATACTTTTCAAATAAAGTGCTTCATTTATGTGCCACATCTGCAACATCTCCTGCAGAAAGTGCTTCATTTATGACTGTGCAACAACTGCAACATCTCCTCTTCAACATTTCAATATAAAAATAAAATAAAAAACAAACAAGTGCATGATGTGCATCTGAACATTCTAACATCAACACTTGAACAAAAAAACACATTTATAGTGCAGCTGAGCTTATGAAAAAGTGCTTCATGTCTGTGCAACAACAGCAAATCACAGCATCTTATTAGCACTTATTGTCCACTCTTAACTCTCAAACATCAGGGGGGGTGGGGGACAGACAGGCCTAGCCTACATACACACATCTAATGAGAGCGATTGCACTTCTTTGACTGGGCAATGGCAGAGAAAGAGGGTTCATAGGAAGTGAGGGCTACCCGCAAACAGTGATGCAAATGCTCATTTGTCAAGGAGGCACGGTTGCTTGTTTTAATGGCATTCATGTGAGAGAAACTGGATTCACAGGTGTATGTTGAGCCAAACATTGTTAGCACAGATATTGCCAGCGTTTTTATTTTGGGGAATGTCTTGACATGAATACACTTTATCCAAAATGTTGTGGTGGATTCATTCTCAAGTGCCTGCTTCAGAGCAGATGATGCTTGCATGTCAATTATTTCAAGTTGCAGGAGACCTTCATCAATGTGAAGTGATGCAAGGAACTCTTGTCCTTTTGTGGAAATAGCAGCTACATTGGCAAATGGGTTGCTCACAAAATGCATCAATTCTCTGGACATGTCAAATTCATCAAATCGACTTGCAAAGTTTTCCCTCAATTTATCAATGAAATCTGTCATTAATTGAGTGACTTTTGGCTCAATTGTGCATGTTAACGTTGACATAAAAAAAAATAAAAAATAAAATAAATAAATAAAAAAAATTAGTATTTTTTTTTTTTTATTATTATCATGTAATCTTTGGCGGGCCGGTCAGAATCATCCCGCGGGCCGGATCTGGCCCGCGGGCCGCCAGTTGAATAGCCCTGCTCTAGGCTGACCGTGAACCTGATACTAGTCGGCAGGCTAGCTACATTAGTCATCGACCTATACCCCTCCATGAGGGCAGCGACATGTCCCGCATCGCTGGCTCGTCTGTCGGGCTCTCCGTGGCGACCCTGTCGATCATCCGGAGCAGGAACACCCACTTGGCAGGTGAGTAATGCTGCATGTCACCGTCCACCATGCTCCGGATGATCATCATGGTATCGGCCACCCTTTCTGCTGGGCTCTTTAATGGTGGCGTCCTTCTGTTAGGACTGGGGGTGCTGTGAGAGTGAGAACGCAATTTGCAGACAGGGAAGAAAGGAGGCAGAGACGGCAGGATACGGTGGAATATAAATAGGTTTTACTAGTGTTGTGGCTGAAGGTTGTTTAACACAGCAGGAGACGATATTTCCAATTGTAACAAGTAGGTAATTTATTTAAGAAAAGAAGTTCTTAACAGCAAGAGCTATGGGTCGAGCAGAGGATCACCACAGCTTGAACAAAAAACACTCTTCCCTCCATCCCTTTGCCTGTCCCCTAAATCCCCTCCCAGTCCTGCCCCCCCATGACAGATATGATGACGTATCATATCATGTCAGATCTGACATGACGTACATTAAGATGATACGTAGATTTAACATCGGAGAGAGATAAGAACATTAAGAACATGAAGAGAGATAAACAAGATATGATGTCCACACACGATATGATGTAGAGAGTGAGATGTGTGTGTGTGTGTGTGTGTGTGTGTGTGTGTGTGTGTGTATGTGTGTGTGTGTCTGTGTGTGCGTGCGTCTGCGTACAGACGTATGTGTATTGTATGTGTGTATTGTGTCACAGGGAATGTGTGTGTGTGTGTGTGTGTCGGTGTGTATGTCTGTGCGACTGTGTGTGTCTGTGTACGTGTGTGTCCGTGTGTCTGTGTGAAAGAGAGAAAAGAACAAGATATGAAAGCATACAATGTACGAGATTACCAGCACACAACATGCCGTACTGAAATGTCCATCTGTTCCAAATTGTTTTAAGAACGTCAGCCAGACCGTCTTTCAGCACTGCTAGTTGACCTATATTAAACTAGTCCACCCCATACATTTTCCCCAACATTCCCCCATTTGGGGCTATCCCTAGTCCCACCCAAATCATATAACCAAGAAAATGTGAACGTCTAACTAAACGAGAAACCATATTTATATAATAAAAGTTTAAATGGCTGATCTAAACAAGAAACCTAGCCATATAATAAATTTTAAATGTCTAACTAAACAAGAAACCTTACTTCATTCACTGGACCCCTAACGGACCAACAAAGGCTGACTACCGTTCTCACAATAAACACAAAACCGCTCAAAACAAGAGTAATAATAAAACATCAAAAAAAAAATAAAAAAAAAAAATACCCCAATTTATAATCCTAACCTGACAGACAAATCCCCCCAACCTCCACCGCTTACCAAATGAGCCACAGTTCCGGCCGGAAACCGCGACTCTCATCAGGGAAAGGAGAAGTTGACCGTCAGAACTAAACATAGAACATCCCTCCCAAAAAAATGACATTGTCTCTTCCATAACATTGAGTCCCAGTGTCCATCGCTCAGCCCCCCTTCCATGCCCACGCCATAGTCTCCTCACCGTATTGCCAAAAGTCACATTTTGCCAATACAGCAACCACCACGCCACACCTCCAGTCCTCGTAGAAGCATGTCCCCATGCCTGGACGGGAGGCGCTGGTACCGACCTCACCACGTGTCCCCCCATCTTCGACGGGAGGTGCCCATCTTGCCCACTGCGTTAGCCCCCCCCTTTGTCCCTCCAGTCCCCAGAACCGATCCCCAGACCACTTCTTCTCCATGCTTCCTCAGGCTCAGAACCGACACTCTGCCGATGCCCCTTCCCATTCCGGTTTGACCAGGGCCCTGTTTCATGTACGTGGTTCAACTAAGTCGATCAACATGTCCATTATCCAGCTTCAGTTAACCCGATGTTCAAAGCCGGGATTTTCCTGTTTCACAAAGGAGGATTCAGTCTCGTTAACTCAAGCCAGACTTGAGAGTCAGGCTCAAGTCAGGCTAGATGCGCGCTCCCGTTTTAGGTGGAAAGCCAGCACGTATCGATGGCAGAGACCCTGATTCTCAACGGCATTGATTGATTAATTGATTTAAGACTTTATTGACAGATTGCAATAGGCTCAATCGCCTCGCCGACAAGTTAAATGCGTTATCTATAGGCTAATTCTAAGTCCCTCATTACCTCAATCAATCAGATTATATTTCTTTAAACTTGCCTGCTGGATTGAATAATCAAATGAGATCTTGCTAGCGAAAATAACTAGTTAACTGTTATACAGAATTACGAGACGGCTTTCTTGCCCATTGATTGATGTATAGTCAATGTTTAACTTATCTCCAATGTGGTCCAACGGGTTGTTCTTTTGACTTCCACACGGACGACCGGGGTTCAAGACCGGGGTCCTTCTTTTTGCAATATAGGAATAATTCAATTTGGTGCACGTTGAGAGCTATATAAAGAATGACATCCTCAATGCATGTAGATTTATAATATTTTAACTTAAAACCAGGCTACTTTGGCGTATAATCATTAATATTATATTCAAAAAAATCATATTGGAAACACCGGGATTTGAACCCGGATCGCTAGATTGGCAAACTTGAGCACTACCGCTGCACCACTGTGCCAGATGGGATAGATTCATTGTTTATACATTAATGAACGAGAGACCCGTGTTTAGAATATCCCTTATTTTGAATGAAGTTTTATTTCTTTATCCTCATTCATTCATGTGACGTCAACGGCTCATTCAATTTCTCAAATCCGTCAAACAGCGCATCTCATCAGACATCTTAATCCCAGTTACAATTAAAATAACCACATCATGTGTACGTCGCACGAGCGAGCGCCACCGTCGCCACGGTATATATAACGTGCATTATTTAGGACAAAGTGAATTTAATATCAGCATTTTGGGTCTATTTTACATTTCAAAAGCCCCCTCTGGAAGAATGGAGCACAAAAACGTAATTCAGAATGGTATAATGCAGATCGTAGACTGTGGGAATAGTTTCAGGAAACGGGCTGTCACTTCTTTGCGGGGGCGTGGCGATAGTTCAGGCTAACTTGAACTTGAACTCTGCTTTCGAGCAGGCTCAAACTTTTGGATATGTTGTCATGGTGATTTGGAAAATCCAGGTACATGAAATCGGAAAGTCAGGCTAACCCAGTTATCCAGCTAAAGTTATCCGGCTAACTCGGTTATCCCGGTACATGGAACGGGGCCCAGGACCACAAGTAAAATAAACAAAAACAATAAAAAAATAAAAAACAATGCAATGATTTTCAATGGTTGCAATCTCTATGCCGAAGGATCATTAGAAAATCAGACTAAAATTAAACCAACAAAACTGCACTCAGACCATCCCCCGTCACTCTTAAAGGAAAGAACCAACAAAAAGAAAATGTCCCTACCTCACCATACCCCTAATCCTCTATCCCCTCGTCTCCCTCTAAGGCAGCATAAAGCTGAGGATATGGCCCGATTTGTGGCTCAATCTCTTTCTGTCCCACCATCAGCATTTGGCTCGTTACGTGTGAAGTTACCAGCCTACCCAAGAGAGGCATACCACAACAGAAAAGGAGAACCAATATCAACCCTGCCACCCCAATGGATATCCCCGTCTGCATCACTATGCTTCCCCACTGTCCCAATCTTTCCAACACCCCACTCCCCCACCATTCTTCATTCCGGCCAGAATTCCCCCTCAACTCCTCCCTCAAATCCTTCAGCTTAGCCATGGCCTCGGAGAACTTTCCCCCTGGCCCCACATTCGTCGGAATGAATGTGCAGCAGTACTGTCCAAACATGGAACAGACTCCACCCTTCTCCGCCATTAACCAGTTCAGAGCCTGTCTATTCTGCCACGCCACCGTACTGGTCGCGTGCATCTGGTCCCCCATTGCATCCAACGCCTCCTCGGTGTAGTTGAGATACCGCTGCTGATTGTAAAACAAATAGTTGATCCACCCGGTGTTCTTATTGACCGATATCCATGGCAGAATAGACTCAAACCCTGCCGCAATCTCATTCTTAGCCATGAACTCGGCTGGAATGCCCCTTGGCTGTCCTATGCTGTCCAGATACACCCTTGGGTCTGCCTTGTAGCTACGCTTCGTTCGAGAGATAGGAGACTCAGAAGGTCCTTCCGTCACTGATAATGGTAGGACCACCATTGGCATGATCGCCTGAACCCGGGCACATCTACCTGACCAATCTAAAGGAAGTGTATTCCTCAACCTCCTACCGCCGCAGAGCCAGTATTGGTCCGCCAGTGCCATATCCTGGACATGAAAAGGGCAAGCTACAGGCCGTGGGTTGGTATCCACTCCCTTTAACACGACCCCGTGTCCACACTTTCCTTCTTTCGTGCAGTTAGTCGTGATGCTCCAAATAGTAGTGCACCGCCCCTCTGCCACCTCCCCTACATCCCGGGTCCCCTCCTTTTGCAAGCACTCGAAATCCTTGGTCAGCCATAGTTTGACACCTCTGGGTATTGGCAACCCCGTCGCTACCCCCTGCACACGTACATCCAATTTCCTACAACGTTCCTGCATAGTGACATCCTTGAAATCCGTGACGTTTCCTGCCGCCTTAAAACGACTAGAGCCGAGAAACCCCAAACACTCTGCCTCGCACCAAGGGCGACTATTATGGGGCCCCTCCCATGCCTCTGCGTCCCTGTCACACTGAGCCCAACTGAACTTTGTGCCCTTCACCAGCAGCCTATCCGGACGTGCCTTGGAGCAGACATAACAATCCTCTATCTGATTCTGCGCGCTCGTGTACTGGACCCACTTAAACCACTCATTCCCTAAAGCCGCCCTATACATCGGGTCAGCCTCCGGGTCTTCCTCGTCATAGTCATAGTCGCCCCCATCTTGTTCCCCGGAAGGAAGCAAACCCCTCAACCTGGCCCAGAGTGAGCCCACTGAGTCCCTCAACGTTCCGGCTGTCCTCTGGAACATATCCTGTCCCCCCACCTCTTCCGACTCAGTGTCCTTGACCTCCCTTTTTCCCCTCACCCCTGTCCCCTGTGATTGGTTCGGGACAGGCTCAACTCTCCTATCTACCCCCACAACCCGATCCTCGTTAGTATAATGGTAAGTATCCCCGCCTGTAACGGGGGAATGGTCAAAATCAAAAACATGCCCTTGCGGTCCTACGGGAAACACCCCGTTTGGTTGTAGTCTTATCTTCTCCCCCCCTTCCTCGATGGAGGGAAGAGGGGGCGCCTGATTCTGAGCCTGGTCATGAAAGCCTGCTGGTACTTGAGCCTGAGCGGGACCCCGTGGGACTCCTACCCACTCAAACCCGTCATCCTCAAGGACGGGTCGACCGTGACGGTTCTTAATGACGTCGTTGTGCCCGGCCGACCGTCCGCACACTGCTGCCAACATCTGCGGGAGCATCAGCAGGCACTGCACCTTCCAGTTGCCGTCTCGGACCCTCCATGTCGGGTTCTGCATAACTGCGATCGATTGTATCCCCCAAGAGATCGCCGCTGGCCTTTATACAGTGATTGAAGTGGAACCAGGTCGCTGATCCTTTGACTTGGACTGCCGTTCCAGTCGATCGGATCACCTCGTACGGGCCCTCTCTCCGGGGTGATGACCACTTTCTCTTGTGGACCTTTACGAAGACCAAGTCCCCAGGGATCAGTCTCGGTTTGGTGGCTTCCTTCTCCGCCTCCTTCACCCCCTTTCTCTCCTTTCTCTGCTCCTGTCGAAACACAGCTTCATGTATTTTAGTCACTTGCTGAAGATATTTTTTCAGATCTTGCTCAAAAATATCTAATGCCGGGCCCCTAGCCAGGTGTCTAAATGGCGGTGCTGGCATGCTGCGGCCTGTAAGCATTTCATGCGGTGTTAGCTGTGTTTGGCGGTTTACGCTGCTTCTAATAGCCATCAGAGCAAGTGGCAAAGCATCAATCCAGTTAAGCTTAGTTTGCATACAGATTTTCAACAGTTTGTTTTTAATGACCAGATTGGCCCTTTCCACCTTCCCCTGCGACCCAGGACTATAGACACAGGAAAGGCGCTGTCTTATACCTAATTTCTGCATCAGCCCTTTAACCACCTTGTCGATGAACTCGCGGCCATTATCGCTTTGTAATATCGTGGGAATTCCAAATCTCGGAATGACCTCGCGACACAGGAACTTGATCACTGTGTCCGCGTTCTTGTGTTTAGATGGAATGGCCTCAATCCAGCGACTAAAGCAGTCCTCTACTACCAGGAGGTATCGTTTGCCCTGCACTGGCGTTATCATGTCTGTATAGTCCATAATCAGATGTCTGAATGGTCCCTCAGGGAGGGGTGTGTAAGCCGCCACTGTCGGTACTCCTTTGCGCACATTGCCCTGTAAGCATGTTAAACACCTGGCTAGTGTAACGTCAATTTGTGCCTGAAGCTTTGGGGACCAAAATCCCATTTTCGTGATTCGTTTCAGGGTCTCTGCTCTTCCACAGTGATCAACACCATGAGCCTCAGGTATCACTAAGGACAGAAGATCGATGGAGGCGACTATCAAACCGTTATGACTCCTCCACAGACCATCTGCCCCCCTTACAGCCCCCCTCTCCGTCCACGACTGTTTCTCGGCCTGCGTGGCTGAGTCCTGAAGATCACTCAAATTATCCTCAGTTACCTCAGTCGTCAGTTCGGCCGCAAACATCAGAACAGCCGTGGACGGCACCGCAGCCGCCGCCTTCGCGGCCTCGTCCGCCGCGTTGTTTCCCGTCGTCACAAAGGACAGGTCTTTTCTGTGTGCCTGGCACTTTACGATAGCAATGCTTTTGGGCAACTTTACAGCCTGACTAAGCGCCACAACCTGCTTGTGGTGAAGGATCGGTGAGCCGTCCGATTTCTTAAAGCCTCTTGCCTTCCAAATGGCCGCGAATAGGTGGCATACGCCATGCGCATACGCAGAGTCTGTAAAGATGTTAACCGTGCGATCTTTAGCTATTATGCATGCTTCTGTTAGTGCTATTAGTTCTGCAAGCTGGGCCGAACATGGTTGCATGCATTGTCCGGCCTTTCTTGTTAGTGTTTCTCCGTTAGGTTTGCACTGTACGACGGCGTATCCTGACCTTAAATTTTCCCCCTCCCGATAGCAGGACCCATCCACAAAAAGTGAGAGTTCTGCTATCGCGAGCGGGTCGACTCCCAAATCAGGACGGAGTTTCACGAAAGCCTGTACCTCCACCTCACACTCATGCGGTTGACCCTCGCTCGGGAGTGGTACCAGATCCGCCGGGTTACTGCCGTGGCATGTTTTTATCGTAACGTCCGAGTACTGCAGGAGCCTCATGTAAGCCTGTTGCCGTTGGCTGGTCAGAACAAATTTGCCTCTTTCAATCAAGTTTGCCAATTTGTGATGTGTCCAAATGCAATTGTCATATCCCATTGTCACGGCCGTTGCCTTCTCATACATCAAATGTGCTGCGGCCAGGGCCTGATAACAAGGTGGCAGACCCTGCTCTACCGGCAAAAGAGCTCTAGAGTAATATGCTATCGGTTGTTTTTTCCCACTCCCCCCCTGTGTTTGAGTCAGGACAGCTGTCGCATGCTGCGCTCTATGTGAGACGAATAGGTGGAAACACTTCTCATAATCCGGCAGCGCCAGGGCAGGGGCCTGTAACAACAGACGCTTAATGTTTATGAACGCGTCCTCCCCCTCCTCGGTCCATGTCAAGGGAGCGCGAAGCTTGTCTGTACCTGCCTCTTTTATCATCATCCTCAACGGCGCTGTCGCTATCGTATAGTCCTCCACCCACTCAGAGCTGTACCCAGTCATCCCTAAAAACGTCATCATCTGTCGGACCGTCAATGGCCTAGGTGCCTTGGATACAGCTTCGAGCTGCGTGGGTGAGATGCTTTTTATGCCCTTTTGAATGACGCGAGACAAGTACTCAACTTTTGGCTGGCAGTACTGCAGTTTTGAACGGGATGCCTTGTGGCCTCCCACGGCCAATCCACTCAAAACTTTGATGGAGTCCTCATGGCACTGCTGACGTGTATCCGAGCAGATTAGAATGTCATCTGCATACAGTAAGACCGTGCTGAGTAGTGTGTCGCACACTCCTTGCAAGTCTTCCTTGAGCGCCTTCGAGAAGTAATGCGGCGAGTGCGCGAACCCTTGTGGCAACCGGGTGTAAGAGTATTGTTTCCCCCTGTGGGTAAAAGCAAACAGATACTGAGACTCTTTTTCCAATGGAACACTGAAGAATGCCTGCGTGAGATCAATGACCGTATAGTACTGCGAGCTACTCGGGATGTTTGTCAGGAGGGTGTGTGGATTAGCGACTTCCGCCTCTGGTCCAGACACCACGTCGTTCACCGCCCTCAAATCGTGTACCAGTCTGTACCTAGCCCTGTCCGCCTTTAGCACTGGGTGGATAGGTGTATTACATCTGGATTTGAAAGGGACGAGCACTCCCCCCTTTAACAGTCCCTCAATCTGATGTGATATAGCTTCCTCCGACTCTGGCTTCATTGTATACTGTCTGATAAAGGGTGGTCTACAACCCTTCTTTAACCTGACCTTCACTGGCTGTGCCGACAATATTAGACCCACATCTGTGTCGTGTTTTGACCACAAACGTTCCGGGGTGCGCGCCAACATGTCCTGTTCCAGCAAAGCATCCGCCTCTGGAATAACGCAAGGGTCTCCTGGTAATCTGATTACTTGCGGTTTTGCCAAAACTGAAAAGGAAATCATTATTTTTATGAAACTCCCATCTGCACTGTTCCAAATTAGCGGAGATTCCGTGGAGACCCACCTTTGAGTCTCGGATTCCTGTATCATTGAACCTAGATGTTCGGATTCGTAACCAGGATTTATTCTCAGAGTGATGTGTGGGGCGGCGTCTCTTAGTCTATGTTGTTCCCGTAGATACTTACCCGTGTTAACCCTCAACGCCGCGCCCTGTCTCCCTACAATTATCGTAGATGAGTTAATCTGCACCTGCTCGGGCTGTCCCTGCAACCATGCCTTGTTCCTAACTAGGTCACTATTCGTCAAATATTGTAGTGTGCAATGTGCCTCCATGTTTGTTTGTCTAGACTGAGGCAGTTGGGTTTTCAGAAATGGCTCCCAGGGGGCACAGACCCTTTGCAGCTCTGCATCTATGTTGCCCAGCCAGAACACAGTGGCCTCTTTCTCCCCCGTCCCTTGTAGCATCATTTGGTACACGTCTTGTTCAATTTGAATCCCCTCAGGCGTACATAGGATTTTACAGCCTAGTTTACACATTGCATCTCGTCCCAAGAGATTGCGCGGGGTGCTGTCCGAAATTAATACAGGTATTGTTATGGTCTTGTTGTTATACGTCATAGAGATTGGATCTGATGTGGGTATTAATTGTGTTTTTCCCGAGAATCCGACCGTCCGAACATACTGTCCAGACTGGGGTAAGTGAGCGGCATATTTTTGCTTTATGCAGGAAAAACCTGCTCCAGTGTCTGCCATCATCTCTGTTAATTTGCCCTCCACTAGGACCTGCAGAATAGGTTCTTGCTCAGCTCCCTTGGAAACCACAATCATTTGATTTCCCCCCGTCGCATTCTCTGGGCACCCCTAGTGATTACCCCCCTGGTTTCGGGGCCCTCCTGTCTCCCCCTGGTCGTGGGGCCCTTGTGACTCCCCCTGGCGCACGGGTCTTCCATACTCCGAGCCGGGACGGTATGGTTGCCTACATCTCATTTCCCTGTGTCCCTGCATGCCGCAGTTCCAACAGTGGAAACGGGGAAACTGTTGTTCGTTCCCCGGTCCCTGTGTAAACCGTGGGCCTGATTGCCCATTCCCTGCCTGCCGCCTGGACGCCTGGTTCTGTGAACTATAGCCATAACTTCTCACTACCTGAGGTGCAGGCGGGGGTCCCTGGTCCTGCATGGGTGGAGAGGTAGCAGATGACACCATTACTGCCTGCAACCTCCTTTGGGGCTGCAGTTGTTGCTGAGTTAACTTCCTTGAGTCATTTCTATCCTGATCCCTGACTTTCTGCTCCTGAGCCCTTTGCTTCTCCACACTATGTGTTACATGTGCACAGAACAAAGGATAAGTCATGTCCATTAACCCCACCACGTCTTCCAGTCTATTCTTAACCACCTCTGGAAGCCCTCTCATCACACTTTCTCTAAACATCGCTCTCTGCAACGGGTCAATTTCTGGGTTGTGTCCTAGCTCACCTCTCCACTCCTTCAGTATTTTGTTCACATAGCACATGTTCACCGGCAATTGCGTGACATAAGGTGGGGATGTTGGTTTCCCTATATCCGTCTCTCTCTGATTTAGCGCTAAAGCTTCCTGCCTGTATGCTCTCCCCTTCTGGGCGTAGAGCTTCATTACCCCCAACTCTTCTGTCCTCTTTTTCAACCTCTTTTTGCTGCTGTCGCCTGGCTTGTGGTTACGAATCATTACATTCATCTCTTCGCATATGTCGAGATCAAAAGTACCTCCGGAAGGCCATTTTGTGTCCCCGGCCTTTGTACGCCTCTGCCAACGGACACCAACCTTGAGAATTAGGTTCTTTATCAACGGGTTCCGGTCTAACAGTATGTCCTCTGCTGTATGCATCGTTGTTTAGTGTGTATATGTGTTTATTGTGTTGTGTGTGTGTGTGTGTGGTTGTACTTCAGCTACTACTACTCTACAACTACCTACTACTCTACAACTACCACTCCAGGAACAACAGTTAACCTAGATCTACTCTCTACAACTACCACTCCAGGAACAACAGTTAACCTAGATCTCCTACTCTACAACTACCACTCCAGGAACAACAGTTAACCTAGATCTCCTACTCTACAACTACCACTCCAGGAACAACAGTTAACCTAGATCTACTACTCTCTACAACTACCACTCCAGGACACAGTTAACCTAGATCTACTACTACAACGCTACTACAACTCGGTGTGTGTGTATGTGTGTGACTGTGTGTGTGTGTGTGTGTGTGTGTGTGTTATGTCGGTGTGTGTGTCTGTGTGTGTGTGTGTGTGTATGTGTGTATGTCGGTGTGTGTGTGTGTTTGTGTGTGATTGTGTGTGTGTGTGTGTGTGACTGTGTGTGTGTGACTGTGTGTATGTGCGTCACAACCCGCTGTCTACCGGGACACAGGAATGTGTGTGTGTTTGTGTGTGTGTCAGTGTGTGTGCGTCTGTGTGTGTGTGTGTGTGTGTGTCTTTGCTGTGTGTGTGTGTGTGTGTGACTGTGTGTGTGTGTGTGTGTGTGACTGTGTGTGTGCGTACTGTGTGTGTGTGCGTCACAACCCGCTGTCTACCGGGACACAGGAATGTGTGTCTGCGTGTGTGTGTCGGTGTGTGTGTGTCTGTGTGTGTGTGTGTGTGTGTCTGTGTGTGTGTGTGTGTGTGACTGTGTGTGTGTGTGTGTGTGTCTGTGTGTAGTGACTGTGTGTGTGTGTGTCTGTGTGTGTGTCGGTGTCACAACCCGCTGTCTACCGGGACACAGGAATGTGTGTGTGTGTGTGTGTGTGTCGGTGTGTGTGTGTGTGTGTGACTGTGTGTGTGTGTGTGTGTGTGTGTGTGTGTGTGTGTGACTGTGTGTGTGTGTGTGTGTGTCTGTGTGTAGTGACTGTGTGTGTGTGTGTCTGTGTGTGTGTCGGTGTCACAACCCGCTGTCTACCGGGACACAGGAATGTGTGTGTGTGTGTGTGTGTCGGTGTGTGTGTGTGTGTGTGTGACTTGTGTGTGTGTGTGTGTGTGTGTGTGTGTGTCTGTGTGTGGTGACTGTGTGTGTGTGTGTGTCTGTGTGTGTGTGTGTGTGTGTGTGTGTGTGTCTGTGTGTGTGTGTGTGTGTGACTGTGTGTGTGTGCGTGTGTGTGACTGTGTGTGTGTGTGTGTGTGTGGTTGTGTGTGTGTGTGTGTGTGTGACTGTGTGTGTGTGTGTGTGTGTGTGTGTGACTGACTGTGTGTGTGTGTGTGTGTGTGTGTGTGTGTATGTATGTATGTCTACCACCAGGGGTCAGAGAGAGAGAGAGAGAGAGAGAGAGAGAGAGAGAGAGAGAGAGAGAGAGAGAGAGAGAGAGAGAGAGAGAGAGAGAGAGAGAGAGAGAGAGAGAGAGAGAGAGATGGCTGTGAATGAATTGAAGGAGAAGGGAAGAAGGGCTTTTTATGCCATCAAAAGGAAAATTCCAATTGACATCCCAATTAGGACCTGGCTCAAAATTCTAAATTCCGTAATAAATCCAATAATATTATATGGCAGTGAAGTGTGGGGTCCATTAACTAACCAAGATTTCCCAAAATGGGAAAAACACCCATTAGAAGTACTGCATGCAGAATTGTGCAAAAACCTACTTAAGGTCCACAGACACACTGCCAATAATGCATGCAGGGCAGAACTCGGCCAATACCCCCTAATCATTCAAATTCAAAAGCGAGCCATAAAATTTTACACACACCTCCAATCAAGTGACCCCCACTCCTACCACTACAAAGCCCTTCAGAGCCAAGAGATGAACCCAGATAAGAGTCCCCTCTGCCAGCTAGTCAGAAATCTCTGCCCACAAATGCCTCAGGACAGATACCAAAAAATCTGGCCCAACCAAATAACCTCAAAACAAAAAGAAAACTATATAGAATATTGGAACAAATCAACCAAATCTCAAAGTAAATTAGAATTCTATTTGACCCTAAACAGAGAGTACACGGTGGCAGAATACCTGACCACTGTGAATGATATAAAATTAAGAAAGACATTGACACGGTACAGACTGAGTGGACATAGTCTAGCCATAGAAACAGGCCGTCACAGGCAGAACTGGCTGCCCAGAGAGGCCAGGCTGTGTTCACTTTGTCATCAGGGGGATGTTGAGACAGAACCTCACTTCCTACTATACTGTGAGAAATACAAGGATCTAAGAGAAGTTTTCTTTTATAAAATAAATAAAATTGATCCACAGTTTATCCATCTCCCTGATAATCAAAAGCTGTTATATATATGTGGGGAGAAAAGTCAGTGTACAGTATTAGCTGCAAAATATGTAGATGGTTGTCATACAATAAGAGAACAAGCCCTGTAAATACACGTATCTGGGTGGCTACATCTGTAAAATGACTACCCGATTGAATGATTATTTTGTAATTTAATATGTTTCTGTTGATTGTTTTACTTATTGCTAATATTATGGTATGTTTTATTGCTTAATAATATATATGTTATTGTTTGTATATTGGACTTGATTTGGCAATAAGTATGTTGATATTTCATGCCAATAAAGCCTATTTGAATTGAATTGAATTGAATTGAGAGAGAGAGAGAGAGAGAGAGAGAGAGAGAGAGAGAGAGAGAGAGAGAGAGAGAGAGAGAGCTATCTCTCTTGGCAGAACGCCCAGACCTGGGAGCTGGCTTTCCGCCCAGAATGAGCTATCTTCAGCAGTTTTTGTTTTGAAAATTTGAGAGTCTTATCTACAGAGGACAGAAGGCACAGTTATGTGAAAGGGGTCGGGGAGAGGTTTGAAGAGGTTTGAAGAGGTTTGAAGAGATGGAGTAAAATTTTGACCAGAGGTCGAAAACATGCAATTAAAATTGATTAGTCGCGTACTTATAGCCTGTTAAAAAAGGAATCGCCCCAGTGTAAAACACCTCATCAGTCGTGTTCTTTTTAGTCGTCCATCCAGAAAACCAGTTCACACAACCAGCTCACTTTCTCCTCCCGCAGAAACTCTGACGGATATTTATATAACAAGCCCAACGCTTACCTTTTTTTGTCGACAACCGGCAGAATGTCTACGGGAGATTCCAGGAACTGGCCGTATGAAAAGGCCCGGTGGAGCGATCTACAGGTCAAGGGTCACCAAATGTTGTGGCTGAAGGTTGTTTAACACAGCAGGAGACGATATTTCCAATTGTAACAAGTAGGTAATTTATTTAAGAAAAGAAGTTCTTAACAGCAAGAGCTATGGGTCGAGCAGAGGATCACCACAGCTTGAACAAAAAACACTCTTCCCTCCATCCCTTTGCCTGTCCCCTAAATCCCCTCCCAGTCCTGCCCCCCCATGACAGATATGATGACGTATCATATCATGTCAGATCTGACATGACGTACATTAAGATGATACGTAGATTTAACATCGGAGAGAGATAAGAACATTAAGAACATGAAGAGAGATAAACAAGATATGATGTCCACACACGATATGATGTAGAGAGTGAGATGTGTGTGTGTGTGTGTGTGTGTGTGTGTGTGTATGTGTGTGTGTGTCTGTGTGTGCGTGCGTCTGCGTACAGACGTATGTGTATTGTATGTGTGTATTGTGTCACAGGGAATGTGTGTGTGTGTGTGTGTGTCGGTGTGTATGTCTGTGCGACTGTGTGTGTCTGTGTACGTGTGTGTCCGTGTGTCTGTGTGAAAGAGAGAAAAGAACAAGATATGAAAGCATACAATGTACGAGATTACCAGCACACAACATGCCGTACTGAAATGTCCATCTGTTCCAAATTGTTTTAAGAACGTCAGCCAGACCATCTTTCAGCACTGCTAGTTGACCTATATTAAACTAGTCCACCCCATACATTTTCCCCAACACTAGGATGACGAAATAATACAAAATGGAACAAACAAGGCTCAGCCGAGCTGCCTCTAAAACAAAACAACACTGAAGGGGACGGGAAAGCAAAGATGGACGAAAAACGGGATAAATAAACTACTTACAGCACTGAAGAACATGAAACAAGGCACGGAGAGGCACGGAGAGGCACGAAGAGCAAGGGAACAAGGAGCAAGTGAGGGTAACAATGAGGGTACATGAGACAATGACGCCACGAGGAGGTGATGACAAATCCACACTTAAATACAACACTAATTAACAACGATCAACACCTGGCAGGGCCAGGCCAAAACACAGAATCAATAACACAACCTAGACACAAAAGCAATGAATCATAAACACAACTAGACACAAAAGCAATGACAAACACCACAACCAGACAATGAGAAGATATCACACAACGACAGGGATGGCCCAAGATAATAGATAATTAGAAATGAAATCTATTATCTTGAACCATAATAAGATGGCCGCCTGCACCATCAGGCTTTGGTCACTAGAGGGAGGTAGGGGACCATTGTCAGGAGGGAGGAAATGTCCACTGTCATTCTCATGCCCGGCCCAGCAAGGGCCGGGCCTGGGGACGTAATATCTTTGTATCTTTTCAATGTAATGTCAATTATAAAACAGTAACCTC
>NW_028174527.1:47500-67500 GCF_963971535.1 Notolepis coatsorum
TACTTAGGCATGTACCTTTAGGTGAAATTTCTGAAAATACGGCTACAGCTTAACAGGTTAATATTATTCAAGATTTAATGGAAGAATTAGCAAATCATAAAAAATTCAAGCGAAAATCTACCCTAAAATGGAGTTCACATATGTTATTCATATAATATTGTACAGCGTTCGACGTGTGAATATCAACAAGTTTCTCCCTAAGCTGAAGATCAGAGCCACAGGGCTCAGTGAATAACTCCCATGATACTATGACGTTACATGGTGATTTCACTGGGATATGGGTCCATTTAAATACATTTAATACAACTAATTTGGATGTAATAGTGCAACAAACAAAAAATCCATGTGCTCACAAAGTCTGTGACTAGTTCCTTGTCAATGGAACGACTAGAAATCAAAAGAGTGTGTTAATGACATCACAGATTCAAGTCTTGATCCTTGGTCCAAGGCTTTTCCCCATCAATTAGTTTAGATTAGATTAGGTCCATTATCCATTATCCCTTACCTTCCCTCATCCCCTTTTTTCCCCCTATTCCCTTAGCCCTATTTTTTGTCCTTATTGTGAAGCGACCTTGGGTTCTATGAAAGGCGCTATATGAATTTGATATATTATTATTATTATTATTGGTCCAGCATAGGGAGACAGTTGTCTAGGAAACACTACAGAAGGTTAACCCTTTCACTACCACACTACCAGAGGGTTAACCCTTTCACTGCCACACTACCAGAGGGTGAACCCTTTCACTGCCACACTACAGAAGGGTTAACCCTTTCACTACCACACTACAGAAGGGTTAACCATTTCGCTGCCACACGACAAAGGGTTAACCCGTTCACTACCACACTACAGAAGGTTAACCCTTTCACTACCACACTACAGACGGTTAACCTTTCACTACCACAGTACAGAAGGTTAACCCTTTCACTACCACACTAGAGACGGTTAACCTTTCACTACCACAGTACAGAAGGTTAACCCTTTCACTACCACACTACAGACAGTTAACATTTCACTACCACACTACAGAAGGTTAACCTTTCACTACCACAGTACAGAAGGTTAACCCTTTCACTACCACACTAGAGACGGTTAACCTTTCACTACCACAGTACAGAAGGTTAACCCTTTCACTACCACACTACAGACAGTTAACATTTCACTACCACACTACAGACGGTTAACCTTCTGTAGTGTGGTAGTGAAAGGTTAACCTTCTGTAGTGTGGTAGTGAAAGGTTAACCGTCTGTAGTGTGGTAGTGAAAGGTTAACCTTCTGTAGTGTGGTAGTGAAAGGGTTAACTGTCCAGGATCATTGGACAGTTCTCTTTTTGAGTCGGTTACCTTTACAGTCCCCAGCAGAATTCTATATTTATGCACTTCCTGTAAAAACAGGAAGCTAGGGAGGGACGTGTCATGGATATTTGGGTACTTAACAGACCACTTTAGGAGGAGCGGAGGAGGCCACAGGCACCACACCAGGGCCAGCCTAACAGACCTGTGCCTGCCCAGGTATGAAACCAACCTGGGCAAGTGCACCAATAAGTTCAGTGGAGCGGCAAATTGGAATAGGCTGCCGCCAAAGATAAAGAGCATAGCTAGCCAACCTCTTTTTTAAAAGGAGGGTCAAAACATGGCTCACAGACAATATAATTAGCGCTTAGCCATGGGAGGTAGGTGACCAATGGTGGTACCCAGGTGTAGGTCATTGGCACAGAGTGAATGTGGGTGATTATTTAGTGATTACATGTTATATGTTGGTCTGTTCTTTTTAAGCATCTTTGGGACCATGATGGAATATTAAGTGTTTGCACTTTTCATGTCATCCTTTGGATTATTTTGTCTTGCAAAAGAAGGTGGGCTTCCCACTCTCCAGGACATTTACACCAGGCGTTGCAGGGCCAAGGCTAAGAGAATAACCAAAGACTCTAGAACCAAAGACTCTAGTCACCCAAACAACTGCCTCTTTGAACTGCTGCGGTCAGGCAAGCGCTACCGGAGTCTCATGGCCGGTACAGAGAGACTCAGAAGGAGCTTCTATCCCCAGGCCATCAGGATGCTCAATGACTCTATGCAACACAACCCATCATCTACACTCATTGCACACACATACACAAACACTCACCTTAAAACTCACTTTAGACACTTTAACACTACATTATATGTATCTATTATTAAAGAGATTTGCACTACATTCATACCTAATTTGCATTTGCACCTTACCCCAAAGTGTTGTACCTCATTGTCTGCATTTAATAATAATAATAATAATAATAATAATAATAATAATAATAATAATAATAATAATAATAATAATAATAATAATAATAATAATAATAATAATAATAATAATAATAATAATAATAATAATAATAATAATAATAATAATAATAATAATAATAATAATAATAATAATAATAATAATAATAATAATAATAGCTTCATTTTATATAGCGCCTTTCAAAAGACCCAAGGTCGCTTTACATAGGGGGGGGGGGAATAACAAAAGTAACAAGCATAGTGGACAGACACAACATACAAGGTGAGAAATTAGGGGTTAAAGGCCAAGTTGAAGAGGTGGGTTTTGAGCAGTTTTTTGAATGAGTTCAGAGTTGGGGTACCTCACTGTTTACTGATTTTTACTCACTGTACTTAGATTGTACTGAGGCTGTACTTTAGATTGTATATTGTATTGTATATTATATATTGTATATTCCTCTTTTACTTACTTTTTTACTTACTGTTTTACTGTATGAAGCACACTCTCATACAGAACCAAGCATTTCACCATAAAGTACATGTATTTTCATTGTGACAAATAATGAACAAACTTGAAACTTGAAACTTGAAGAACCTTTATTTCTCTTCATCGCAAACATAGTGAAGATATATTAGATTCCACTTCAGTTTACAATTTTGAGGTTGAAAGTAGACGTACACACTGTCACACACGTACACACTGTCAGTACACACACACACACGTACACACACATGCGTACACACACACATACACACACACATACACACACGCGCGTACACACACACACATGTACACACACACACACACGTACACACACGCACACATACACACGTACATTATTTACAGATTGGACTCAGTATCTACCTCCTGGCCCGTCCATATGATTGAGAGGTTACCATTACTCCACCAGTTCCGTGTGTGGGGTCTCCCTCCCCATTAGTGCAGGGGCTACGACCCCCTCCCTCCCTCCCAGCATTCATAGTTCCTGACCAGTCATGCAAGAGGACCCGTGGTCACATGGTCACAGCCTCACAGCCTGGAAGAGCAGCTCACAAGTTCTGTAACAGATGTCTGGAAGAAGATTTCTCCATCTAACACCCCCCTCCTACTCTCCTCTCTGTCACCCTGTTCACCCTTTATCCACTCTCTCTCTCTCTCTCTCTCTCTCTCTCTCTCTCTCTCTCTCTTGCTCTCTCTCTCTCTCTCTCTCTCTCTCTCTCTCTCTCTCTCTCTCTCTCTCTCTCTCTCTCTCTCTCTCTCTCTCTCTCTCTCTCTCTCTCTCTCTCTCTCTCTCTCTCTCTCTCTCTCTGTTTCTAAGGCTGAGGTTAGACTAGTGTATTCCTGGCGTTTTTTTATACGTTTTTGACGACGTATCATGTCCTATCTACACAGAAACGCGTTTTTTGGCGTTTTTTTGTGGATACGGCTGAAACGCAAAATTGTGTTTGCGTTTGGAGATACGCAAAAAAAACGCCAGGAATACAGCGTGTAGTCAGCACGGAGCAGTTGTTGCGAAAACGCCCATGCGCAGTAGATACCATCTGCGTGCCCTTCCTGTGTACAGTGTGTACAGAGCTCCGTGTCCCAAATAGCTTCAGCTACCATGTGTTGTCAAGTTATTGTTATAAGGACCCCAGTCCAAGCTACAACAGTCTGCATTCCCTTAACAATTGTTTGTATTGAGCCGTATTGTATTGTACCCATATGCAATATGTTAAATAAAGTTTACATCCATTCATTCTGCTAGCATTACCGATTGCATTAGCAGCTGGCTAACGTGAGCTATCAGGATTCAGACCCTGTTAGCTCAGAGTTCCTCTTTCAACTTAAGAAGCATTAAACAAAATGGCCCAGTCATCTATTCACCTTTGTTTAATACACACAGCGTTGTCTCTAATGTTATCTAACCACTGATAGCTCGCGATATCATCAGTTTTGATGCTGGCTAAGTAGCGTGAGCTAACGTTAGCTTCTAGCCACAATGCTATATTTTTATAATGGCATACTCCATTGACGTTAGCATGCAGCTAACAATGCTACAATACTACCGATCGTTTTTTAGCCTAAACTATCCGCTCTTGGTGGTCACTTGTGTTGATGTTAGTTTTGTTTCATCAACAAATGACAGGCAGAACACACAGTGAATGTATCCGTTTTGTTTATTGCACTTTTATTAGGCTTTGCTGAAAAATTATTGCTGCATTGAGTAAACAAGATGGTGGCGCGGCATAGGCTGCCTTGTTGACATTTTCCACCAGCTTCCACCAGGAAGTGTATTGGCACATTCGTTCTGATTGGTTGAAATTGCCTTCATGTTTGCCACCTACTGCCACCTACTGCTTTGGCAGTGTACTACATCAGTGTGCTTGGCTGACAAAAACGAAAAAAAAACGAAAGTGTGACTCGAGGCGCATGACGTCGCGGCGATACGCGGCGATGCGTATAAGAAAACAATACGAAGATGATACGAAAGGTGTAACCTCAGCCTAAGCTGGGAGAGAGCAGTAAGAGGAGATTCCTGGTCTGCTTAGCCTACTTCCCAAGGCCCTGCTCTGCACTGAGCAATAGCTGTGTGTGTGTGTGTGTGTGTGTGTGTGTGTGTGTGTGTGTGTGTGTGTGTGTGTGTGTGTGTGTGTGTGTGTGTGTGTGTGTGTGTGTGTGTGTGTGTGTGTGTGTGTGTGTGTGTGTGCGCGTGTGTGTGTGTGTGTGTGTGTGTGTGTGTTTATGCTGAAAGATAAACACAGTCTTAGCAGTTGCTTGAGCTCTATATGTATGTGCGCCTGCAGATGTCACAAGGGAGATACGGTCACCCTATTAACCCTGACTACGAGCTTTGGATTAAGTAGGAAATGTCATATGAGGGTGCTCTTTTACAGCTGCTGCTGTTTACACACTCATGCATGCTTGTTTCAGTATTCTGAGGTATACACACACACTGTATGTATGTTAACAACATTTGGAGTTATACACACACTATATCAGTGCTTCTCAAACTTTTTCTGTCAGGCCCCCCTTTGGCGGACCAAACTTTGAGAAACACTGCACTATATGTTTCAGTATTCTGAGGTATACACATATGGTAAATTGCTATATTCTGGGGTATACTCACACTGTACGTTTGAACATATTGAGGGGCACACATAGGCTATGGTAAGATTCAATATTTTGAGCTATACCCTCCTACTGTATGTTTCAATATTTTGAGGTATATGCACATAGTGAATGTTTTAATATATTGCGGTATGCATAAGTACAGTACGTTTGAATATTTTGAGGTATACACGCATAGTTGAGCTTATATGACTAGATATTACAATCCCTTAGATAATCAGCACTTTTTTTGAATGGGGTAGTGGTAAAAGCTTCACTGGGGTCTTCAGGTGGGCACCCTCCTTCATTGGTGTTTCGTTGACAGGCCCACGACACCTCCGAAGGGCTCAACGGCAACACCTGGCGTCCCAGGTGTGCCCCCCTCTGCTTTTACCCCTCGATGGTCATTTTGCAGCTCCAAAGAAGGTTGCAAGTGACTTGGTTCCAAGTTCTCTGATGTGCTTGAATTACTTTCAGCCAGGATACTGATGCTCGGTGGACTGTGGGTTAAATCCTGCCGCTGAGCTTCACTCTCCTGACTTGACCTTTCTCTCAGAAGATAATGGTCAATGCGAGATCCCGGCCTCACTTTCTTCAAGCACTTCATCCGGCCTTGATGTATTCGTAGGCCTCTGATGGATGTTACCTTGGACCAGCCACAGCTACATACTCTGTGCAGTGCTCCTGTCCTTCAGTTGATGTGCCGATTATCTGGTTCGTCGTCGTTCCAGGGTCAGTTACCGGGTGGTCAGCCGATGAGTCATCTTCCGCCCCCGCTCTCGCAGACTCTAGGGGTGTTTTTCTCTTTAGACTTTTCGTAGCAATGAGGGGTGGTTTTTGTGCACTTAATTAAGCGACGGAGCCTGCCATCATGGATAGCTAGTCCATGACAGCCCCGTTGGGGTCTTTCCTTCCTGTCAGCTGTCTTTCCAAGCCGTCACATGGTCTTTCCCTTGTTGTCAGCTGCACTTTCACAGCAGTCACTGGATTTCTCCAGTTTATCAGTTGAGCTTATAGGACTAGATATTACAATCCCTTAGATAATCAGCACTTTTTTTGTATGCATTTCAATATTTTGAGGTATACACACTGTGACAAACCTGATAGGATACAGGCTCGCAACGGTTCAAACACAAACAAATGCGAATGTCCACACAAGAGCAATATCAATAAATACAAGTATTTATTGAATTCAAGGCAGAATCCAGAGGGGAAAAGCAATAGAATGGTCGTGACCCGGTCCGGGGGTCAATAACACATAGCAGGCTGGCAGACAGAAAAAGGGATTGTTCACAATTCAGGTTAGTCGTCCGGTCCAGGGTCAGTACACGAGGGAGTATCTCAGCCAGTCCAGGGTCCAGTACACAAAGAACACCTATCTCGCTTTCTCCTCACCTTCCACTTCCTCTCACCGTCCCAACTCTGAATATCAATCTCTCTCTCTCTACACAACAACTCCAACTCCTTACTCTGCTCAACTCACTCCTCTCTATCTCAGTGTTAATGTATTGTGAGTGCACGTGAGATGTGTGTGAACTAATTATGTGCAGGTGTACTATATCAGTACTAATCAGCTAGTGTGTGTGTGCATGTCAGGTGGGTGTGCCTAAATGCTGTGCAGATCTGTTCTATCAGTACTAATCAGCGACCTAAGTGATGGATATATATATCTCCCATCCTTCACGTATCCAAAGGAGGGGGAGGAGATCTGTCACAACTAGGGGTGTAACGGTACACAGAAGCCACGGTTCGGTACGTACCTCGGTATTGGGGTCACGGTTCGGTACGAGTTTGGTACAACAGAAAAAAATTATTTATAATTATTATTATTAATATAATAAAAAGAAATATTTTTTTTTAATTTAATTTAATTTATATATTATATTTATGATAATTATTATAATTATTATTATTAAATAGAATAATTTTCTATAGGCTTGCCGTGGTAGTCAGTGATACTGGTGTCATTCTGTGTTCAGGCATCCAGAGTAAATTAATTGCCTAGTGCCCCTTTAACAAATTATAGGCTTGGTAAGTTTCACTTTCACTTCTAGAGAGGATTTAACTGCACGAGACTGAATACTAGAGAACTGATGATGACAGAATGGCAGAGGATTATTTGGATTTAAACACAATAGCAGTTCAACTGGAGTGGAGAGAAGCTCAGATGATCAGTCCGAAAAAGTATGTTTTTTTTTTTTATCCCGACGAGAAGGCCTACCGGGAGGAGGTTGAGGCACTGGAACGCTGGTGCCAGGACAACAGCCTGCTCCTGAACATTGGTAAAACCAAGGAGCTGATCGTGGACTTTAGGAAAACACAGCAGGGGACACACGCCACTGTAGATAAACAGGGCTATCGTGGACAGGGTGAGCAGCTTTAAGTACCTGGGGGTCCACATCTCAGAATACCTGACATGGACAACACACAGACTCCCTATATGTGTGTGTGTGTGTGTTTATATGTGTGTATATATGTGTGGGTATGGGTGTGTGTGTGCGTGTATATGTGTGTGGGTGTGCGTGTATATGTGTGTGTGTGTGTGTGTTTATATGTGTGTGGGTATGGGTCTGGGTGTGTGTATATGTGTATATGTGTGTGGGTATGGGTGTGCGTGTATATGTGTATGTGTGTGTTCCTGTGCATAATGGTGGCAGAGGGTGAATAAGTCTATTAATCATATTTCTCATCACTGGGTGGTACAGTATGTTCCTCAGTTACATCACAGACAACAAGGATGAACCTCCAACCCTATTAAACTATAACTATAACCATGCGAGGGGAGGAGGTGGAGGTGGTGGAGGAGGTGGAGGAGGATGATTGGAGGTGGTGGAGGAGGTGGAGGTGGTGGAGGAGGTGGAGGAGGAGGATTGGAGGTGGTGGAGGAGGTGGTGGTGGTGGAGGAGGTGGAGGAGGTGGAGGATGTGGTGGAGGAGGTGGAGGAGGTGGAGGAGGTAGAGGAGGAGGTGGAGGAGGAGGAGGAGGATATGGAGGAGGAGGAGGTGGAGGAGGAGGAGGTGGATGTGGTGGAGGAGGTGGATGTGGTGGATGTGGTGGAGGAGGTGGAGGTGGTGGAGGAGGTGGAGGTGGTGGAGGTGGTGGAGGAGGTGGAGGTGGTGGAGGAGGTGGATGTGGTGGAGGAGGTGGAGGAGGATGAGGTGGAGGGAGGAGGTGGTGGAGGAGGTGGAGGAGGTGGAGGTGGTGGAGGAGGTGGAGGTGGTGGAGGTGGTGGAGGAGGTGGAGGTGGTGGAGGAGGTGGATGTGGTGGAGGAGGTGGAGGAGGATGAGGTGGAGGAGGAGGAGGTGGTGGAGGAGGTGGAGGAGGAGGAGGTGGAGGGGGCCCTCAACTCCCATCACCATGCAAGGGGAGGAGGTGGAGGTGGTGGACACCTACAAGTTCATTGGAATACACTTGAACAATAAATTGAACTGGTCAGACAACACAGAGGCCTCATACAGGAAGTGCCAGTGTCATGCCCGTCCAGGCCTCCAGGGTTCCCATCCACCTTAACTCTCGCTCTCTCTCTCTCTCTCTCTCTCTCTCTCTCTCTCTCTCTCTCTCTCTCTCTCTCTCTCTCTCTCCCTCTCCCTCTCCCTCTCCCTCTCCCTCTCCCTCTCCCTCTCCCTCTCCTCTCTCTCTCTCTCTCTCTCTCTCTCTCTCTCTCTCTCTCTCTCTCTCTCTCTCTCTCTCTCTCTCTCTCTCTCTCTCTCTCTCTCTCTCTCTCTCTCACTCTCTCTCTCTAACTACAGGATGGGGTGCAGGTGTGTGAGGACCACAAGAGCAGCTGATTGGCTGATCTACCGGCTGATTACGAGTCCTATTTAGACCTGGCCTAGATGTCATGAGGCTGCCAGATCGTAGTTCCTTATTACCAGTCAGTCCGTATTCTCGTGCCTTGTTCTCTTTGTCAGTCCGTGTTCTATTGGGCTTATTGAATGTTCTTGTCCTCCTTTTGCTCACAGTTCCTTCCTGGCTCCACTCCCTGTTCCCCCGTCTTGGATTCCTGTGCATGACCTCCGCCTGCCTGACCATTCTCTCTGTGAACATCCCTGGACTGCATGAGAACCCTCTCCTGGCTACGACCTAGGGCTGTCGCCGACTAAGGATTTGGATGGTCGACTATGATTGACCGAAATTTGCCGATAGTCGATTATTAGTCGACTATGAAATTTTTTTTTTTTTTTTTTTTATCATTCCATTTGGGCTGTGGGGGTGCTTAATGTCTGAAGGAGTCGACGGAAGGCTTCTTGTCCTTTGCAAAAGCATGCAATTGGTCCACTGATGGATACATCTTGATTTTTGTCTAGTCTAGTGTGTTCATTAGATGGGTGAAATCCTCATTCAGTGTCTCTGTGACTGTTTTCTTAGGCAGTTAGCCTCTGGTATGTGTGCCATTAGCGTTAGCCACGCTTCTATGCCTCTTTTCTTTTGGAAAGAATGATAAAAAAAAATTTATTATATAAAAAAAAATGACATTTCTTTTTTTTACTAAGAGGTTGGCAGTCGACTACGGCTCATTTCGATCGATTAGTCGACTATTCGACTAATAGGGGTCAGCCCTACTATGACCCCTACGCCCGTCTGACTACCCTGTACCTGCTCGCTCCCTAGCACCTTTTCTGACTGTGATGCAAGCCCTGCGTGAATACGCAGTCACTGGTTTCCACGTTACTAGCCATGTTAATGTGCACCTCAAGCACTGCTTAAAAGCAAGCGGTGGGTCCAAAATATATCACATAGACATTTCAAAGGTACTCACCGTTGCATTAGGGTTTCACACACACACGCGGCAGGGTTTGAAAGCTTGGCGTTGCTAATAAACATTTTAAATATTTTTTATAAACTGGTCAACACTGCATTATTTCTGGCGTTGGGTGCATGATGCGCATGCGCTGTGATCACAGCGCAGGCGCACCAGGCAGCCAAATATGGAAATACAGCCGTTTTGAGCAGTGTTTGTTACGTTCCCAGGCCCGGCCCTGGTTGGGCCGGGCATGAGAATGACAGTGGACAGTTCTCTCCTCCTGACATTGGCTCCCTACCTCCCTCTGGTGACCTAAGCCCGATGGTGCGGTCGGCCATTTTATGTTGGTTTCAAATAATTGAGTGGATTTCTAATTATTTGTTATCCTGGGCCATTCCTATCTGTGTTTGATGTCGTCCCCCTGTCTGGTTGTTGTGTGTGTCATTGCCTTTGTGTCTAGTTGTGTTTATGGTGTCAATGCTTTTGTGTCTAGGTGTTGTTTGTGATTCTGTGTTTTAGACTGGATTGGCCAGGTGTGGCCAATTGTAATTAGTCAGTGTATATATGTGTGTTCGGTCTGCTTCTCTGTGTGGTGACATTACTCCTCTGTTCCCTCTGTTCCTGTGGATGTCGTCCTCACCCTATAGTGTTGTTCTTGTCTAAGTAGGTGTTTGATAGTATTCTGTTTTGTTGCCTTTTATGTTCGTGTTCACAGTTCGTTGTGTTCTTTTGTAACGTGCCTTGTTTACCGTGCTCTGCAAATACATTTTATTATTTACTACTACTTCGTCTCTGCCTCCTGTCTCGACATCTCTTCCCTCTGCGATTGCGTTCTCACCCTCTCAGCATCCCTAATCCTAACAGTGTTGACCAGTTTATAAAAAAAAATATTAGCTAAAATGTTTATTAGCAACGCCGAGCTTTCAAACCCTGCCGTGTGTGTGTGTGTGTGAAACCCTAATGCAACGGTGAGTACCTTTGAAATGTCTATGTGATATATTTTGGACCCACCGCTAGCTTTTAAGCAGTGCTTGAGGTGCACATTAACATGGCTAGTAACGTGGGAACCAGTGACTGCGTATTCAAGCAGGGCTTGCATCACAGTCACAAAAGCGGCTACTCGCTCCCTGGACTGTATTAGGACCCACTCCTGGCTACGACCTCCCTGCTCATCTGACTACCCTGTACCTGCTCTCTCCCTGGACAGTCTGAGTACCCACTCCTGGCTACGACCCCTACGCTAGTCTGACTACCCCGTACCCGCTCGCTCCCTGGACTGTCTCTAGCGACTGGATTCTGTTACTCTTCTTTTCTCATTAAATACACCCGACATTTGGGTTAAACTCTGATTCCACATGGTCTCTGCTTGTTTGTGTCTGCGTCTGTGTTCTGGCTCAGTGAAAGTCTGTAGTAGCCAGTGCGAGAGAAATATTATCATGTCATATAGATCTGTGTTAAAATACATATTCTATCTCTGATAGCCCTCTACTAGTTAATATGATCAACTAGCTAGAGCTCAAAGACACTAGGCGACAGTCTTAACATTGTCTCTTAACAACGACCAAGGTTAGGAGATAATGGCATTTGGCATTTCCTCCAGTTCCAGTGTGAAGTCATAACAAAGCCCTAAAGCCATTTTTTTTTTTCATTTTCTCACTAGGGCATATTTTGTTTACCTTTTCTTGTCATATCTGGTATCTCATGTATGTCATCTCGATTATGTATTTAATGTACGTCTGACCAAAGCTCTTTCTCACTTTCTGGTCAGACGTTAGCGTGTCTGATTGTAAACTGAGCTCTGTGCAAACAGATTAATAAACTATGTTCTATATTTTTATATATATACAAATTGACTCGTCTAAATTCCTACAGCTTCAATTGAATATTCCACAACACCAGCGTCGGGTTAACATCAACTAAAAAAATAATACTAACCAACTAAACAAGCTGATGAGGCAGGCTAGACGTGACAAACTAGAGGTGGTTTGCAGAGAGGAGGATGAGAAGGAAGCTGGACTCACACACCTGGAGAACCCTCCCAGCTGGCCCACACACCTGGAGAACCCCCCCAGCTGGCCCACACACCTGGAGAACCCCCCCAGCTGGCCCACACACCTGGAGAACCCCCCCAGCTGGCCCACACACCTGGAGAACCCCCCCAGCTGGACCCACACACCTGGAGAACCCCCCCAGCTGGACCCACACACCTGGAGAACCCCCCCAGCTGGCCCACACACCTGGAGAACCCCCCCATCTGGCCCACACACCTGGAGAACCCCCCCAGCTGGCCCACACACCTGGAGAACCCCCCCAGCTGGCCCACACACCTGGAGAACCCTCCCAGCTGGCCCACACACCTGGAGAACCCCAGCTGGCCCACACACCTGGAGAACCCTCCCAGCTGGCCCACACACCTGGAGAACCCCCCCAGCTGGACCCACACACCTGGAGAACCCCCCCAGCTGGACCCACACACCTGGAGAACCCCCCCAGCTGGCCCACACACCTGGAGAACCCTCCCAGCTGGACCCACACACCTGGAGAACCCCCCCAGCTGAACCCACACACCTGGAGAACCCCCCCCAGCTGGACCCACACACCTGGAGAACCCCCCCAGCTGGACCCACACACCTGGAGAACCCCCCCCCCCAGCTGGCCCACACACCTGGAGAACCCCCCCCCCCAGCTGGCCCACACACCTGGAGAACCCCCCCAGCTGGACCCACACACCTGGAGAACCCCCCCAGCTGGACCCACACACCTGGAGAACCCCCCCAGCTGGCCCACACACCTGGAGAACCCCCCCAGCTGGACCCACACACCTGGAGAACCCCCCCAGCTGGACCCACACACCTGGAGAACCCTCCCAGCTGGCCCACACACCTGGAGAACCCCCCCAGCTGGACCCACACACCTGGAGAACCCTCCCAGCTGGCCCACACACCTGGAGAACCCCCCCCCCCCCCCCCAGCTGGCCCACACACCTGGAGAACCCCCCCCCAGCTGGCCCACACAGCTGGAGAACCCCCCCCCCCCAGCTGGCCCACATACCTGGAGAACCCTCCCAGCTGGCCCACACACCTGGAGAACCCTCCCAGCTGGCCCACACACCTGGAGAACCCCCCCAGCTGGCCCACACACCTGGAGAACCCCCCCAGCTGGCCCACACATCTGGAGAACCCTCCCAGCTGGACTCACACACCTGGAGAACCCTCCCAGCTGGCCCACATACCTGGAGAACCCTCCCAGCTGGACCCACACACCTGGAGAACCCTCCCAGCTGGCCCACATACCTGGAGAACCCTCCCAGCTGGCCCACATACCTGGAGAACCCTCCCAGCTGGACCCACACACCTGGAGAACCCCCCCAGCTGGACCCACACACCTGGAGAACCCCCCCAGCTGGACCCACACACCTGGAGAACCCCCCCAGCTGGACCCACACACCACACACCGCCTGGGTCAGTCCTTCGTGCCAATAGCCGCCAGGCTCCACAACCGCGTGGGCAAGGACCGACTTGGCCAATAGCTGCATGGAGAACTAACGGAACTAAGGATCGATGCATTTCGATGCATTGTTACACCACACGCTCCTCCTACATTCCTGCATTCCTGTGTGTTAGTTGGTTGGATCCACTACACTCCGGTTACTACTGAACGGACGTGTTTTTGCGGACCTCCCAAACTTTCAAAACTTTAGACTGTTTTCTTTCTTTCTACCATTATTTAACCAGTGATCTTAACTGATCACTGTGACTTTTGCTCTTATCGTTTATGCTGTTGGATTTATTGGTTTTATGTGACTTTTTACTGGACGTGACCTAAAGCTATCGGCGCTTGTTGTTGCCATAGCTACAGCTATACACGCTACAGTACTCACAGTGTTTTGACTCTCTCGAGGAAATGGCTCCAACATCAGATGTCGCAGAAATGCGAACGGAACTGAAGACCATCGAGATACTAGTAATGGATCTTCTCAAGCGTCAAACGGAGCTCATGTCCAAGCTGGCTAGCATGGAACAAACGGACGCAGGCTGCACCAGTAGTCCCTCCTGGGCGACAGTGGTGAGGGGCCGAAGGAAGCTCTCCCTTCCTCTCTATGATCCCTTTGATTCGCCTCAACTATCCAACCGATTCAATCCTCTGCGTAACGATCCCAGCCTCCTAGGCTCTCCCTCGTTTCCGTCTCCTGTTGCTAGTAATGTAGCTTTGCTCAAAGACTATCCGATGCTAGCTACTAGCCAGGCCCCAAGCGAAGCTACCAGGACGGCGGCCAGCTCACAACTCAACCATGGAAATATATCTACAACCCAGAGCAGAAAGCGCTCTGCCCTGTTTGCTCTCGCATCGCCAAACTCCCCAGACTCACGCGATGGGTCCGACTCCCCAAAGTTTAAACGTCCTCGTCTGCGGTGCTCTGCAGCCCATACCAGTATGAGCATTCAAACGGCGAGTGTCATCGATGGAAATGCCGCTGTGAACGAGCCCCTCCACACGGCGCTGCTGCTCGACCAACCATCAAACCCCGCCAACAATGCAAACGCTACTCCTGCGGCTTTTCACCATAGAAACCTGGCCATCTACGACGGGGAATGCATCCAGGAACAGCCAGAGATCCTACTCATCGGAGATTCCATCACCAGGTTTTTGCAAATACCACACGGCATTACGTATTGTTTTTCCGGTTTAAAAGTTACTGACTTACTTGAGTGTACTCCCGAAATCATCGAGAGATATCCGTCCGCCCACACCGTTATCGGAGCAAATGACGTAATGGCTAGACAATCCGTTAAACTCCAATCTGACTTTGAATCACTAATACTCACTATTGAAAGCCTGGGTAAAATATGCATTGTGTCTGGCCCCATTCCATCCATAGGTCGTGGATCTGAGCGATTTAGCCGTCTGTTCTGGTTGCACAAATGGCTACAGACCCACTGTACTACTATAGGACTTTGCTATATAAATAACTTTGATCTGCTCTGGTCCAGGAAAGACCATTACAGACCCGATGGCATCCATCCAAACATATCAGGGGTAAATGTGCTAATACATAACGTCATACAAAGTATAGCATCACTGGCCTGACAACCAACCATATCTAGCTCTGTAGACTATATACAGAAGCAGCCTAAACTACAAAAAAACACGTTGAGTGTCATCCAGATTCTGATCACCAAAAGACTAATCAATTACTCATTATCACGTCCCATATGTAAATCTAACCTTATCAATATCAGTGTTCAACCACAGACTATCTCACACCCCACTACAGAACCCGTACAGCTAAAACTAGCACTGTTCAATGTTAGAGCGCTGAAACAAAAATCATTTCTGATAAATGAACTCATAGTAAAACATGGTGTACATTGTATGTTTTTAGTAGAGACATGGTTAGACAATATCACTGGAGTAGCAACACTGATTGAGACCTGCCCTTCCAATTTTAAATTCTATCAATCAAACAGACAGAGTGGGAGGGGAGGCGGAATAGCAGCAATCATCTCCACTCAATTTGTGTGCAATGATATTGACCTGGGAACATTTTTATCATTTGAATACCTTGCTATTGTATTGAAAACAGAAATGCCAGTAATATGTGTGACATTGTATCGACCACCAAGGTACTCGCCACTCTTCATACAGGAATTTTCAGAACTCATATCGATCTGCATTACCAGGTATGATAGAATCATTCTTAATGGAGATCTAAACATTCATATCAACAAAAAGGATGACCCCAGGGGTTGTGAGTTTCTGAACCTACTGGACAGTTTTGGACTGATGCAACATGTTCACGAGGCCACCCACCAACATGGCAACACTCTGGACCTACTAATAACAACAGGGCTAAACATTGAGAATGTATCAGTAAAACAAATTCCAATTTCTGACCATTATTGTGTGTTCTATGGTACAAGCCTAATATTACATAAGACCAGAAGCGAATTCATAGTTCACAGAAGGCTTCTGGACGCTAGAGCTGAAGCAAAATTCTCTAGTATGATGAAATCATATGACCAATGCAGTGAATCCTCCATAAATCAGAAAGTGCAAAACTTCCACAGCACCTTGTCAACAGTGTTAGATACTGTTGCCCCTCTAAAGGTTAAAAAGGTAAAAACTGATAGAATCTCTCCATGGCTAAATAAAACCAATGTTAAAGATAACAAGAGAAAATGTAGGATAGCCGAGCGAAAATGGAGGAAACTCAAACTCACAGCTCACTTTAATTTATACAAAGACGCCATGGGCGCATACAATAAAGCAATACAACTTGCGAGAAAGGAATATTTTTCCAAAATGATCTCAGAAAATATGGGTAACTCCAGGGTACTTTTTTCCACCATTGACCGGCTGATTAACATACCACCCCCCCATATACCGCAGCAATCCGCCACAAAATGTGAAGAGTTCGCAGTTTTCTTTAATGAAAAAAAAATATCATTGATTAGAGCAAGCATTACCGCTGATATAGATCTGGCTGTGAGTGAAAACCCACCTGAGATAACAATGGGGGAATTCACATGTATTACATTACCTGACCTCTGTAAGATTGTCTCTGAGTGTAATTCCGCCACCTCCTGCCTCGATCCTATACCAACAGCATTTCTCAAACGGGTGTTTGATAGTGTCTCAAATCATGTCCTTGAAATCATAAATATGTCTCTTCAAACAGGCACTTTTCCAGATGCATTTAAAACGGCTGTAGTAAAACCACTACTAAAGAAAACAAACTTAGATGTAAACGAACTAAAAAGCTATAGGCCAATATCGAACCTTCAATTTATCAGCAAGATATTAGAAAAGATAGTCTCAGTACAAATAAACTCCTTTCTCAAAGATAATAACATCATGGAGGAACTACAATCAGGCTTCAGAACAAATCACAGCACTGAAACTGCCCTTACCAAAATAGTTAGCGACCTCAGGCTAAACTCCGATGCTGGCAAAGTCTCAATTCTTGTCCTATTGGACCTTAGTGCAGCGTTCGATACGATTGACCATAATATCTTGATCAGTCGTCTTGAAAGACTGGTTGGCTTTTCCGATCATGTACTAAATTGGCTCATAACATACATTAAGGGGAGAAGGTTCTATGTTAAGCTTGGAGATAATGTATCCGAGGAATATGACAGCAATTTTGGAGTCGCACAAGGAAGCTGCCTTGGTCCATTACTCTTCTCACTATATATGCTGCCCCTCGGGGACATCATTCGAGACCACAATGTATGCTTCCATAGTTATGCTGATGATACACAACTATATATCTCCGCAGAACCAAATAACACTACAGCCATACAGTCCATTACAAATTGTCTGTTAGCAATAAACAAGTGGATGAACAATAACTTCCTAAAATTAAACGAAAGCAAGACCGAAATCCTATTGATCGGCCCAAAAGCGAAAAGGGAAGTGCTTTGTAAAAACCTGGGGAGTCTGTCATCCTATGTAAAGACTGAGGTTACAAGCCTAGGTGTCATCTTGGACTCAGACCTGACCTTTAAATCTCATATAAATAAGGCCATGAAAACGTCATTCTTCCACCTAAGAAACATAGCGAAAGTAAGACCTTTCGTAAATAAAAAGGATGCAGAGAAACTTATTCATGCTTTTGTATCAAGTCGGCTTGACTATTGTAATGCACTGTTCACTGGTCTTCCCAAAGCAACCATTGGGAAGCTTCAGCTTATCCAAAACTCTGCAGCTCGATTACTAACTCATACAAGGAGAAGAGAACATATCACTCCAGTCCTGGCCACTCTGCACTGGCTTCCAATAACTCATAGAATTGATTTTAAGGTCCTTTTCCTAACATATAAAGCTCTTAATGAGCAAGGCCCAAAATACATAGCAAATTCCCTAGTTAGTTATCTGCCCTCAAGAACGCTACGGTCATCCACTACAGGTTTACTAGACACGCCCAGAAACCAAAAAAGGATAGGAAGTATGGCATTTGCCAACTATGCCCCAAAACTATGGAACACACTACCAACACACATCAGAAACGCCAGCTCTATACACATTTTTAAAGGAAAATTAAAAACGTACCTATACAGTCTAGCTTACAAATAGTTATGGCTTGGAAAAACCTGATGGATCCATGAGGCTAGGATAAGCCTTGTGGACCCAACTTTTTAGATGAAGGAACGGGTACATAGGAGACACGCCTCCAGTTTTTCAAAAGTTTTTGACACGCCTCAGCTTCTGAGCTGAAGGCGTGTTTTTGCGGACCTCCCAAACTTTCAAACTTTTTAGATGAAGGAATGGGTACAATAGGAGACACGCCTCCAGTTTTTCAAAAGTTTTTGACACGCCTCAGCTTCTGAGCTGAAGGCGTGTTTTTGCGGACCTCCCAAACTTTCAAACTTTTTAGATGAAGGAATGGGTACAATAGGAGACACGCCTCCAGTTTTTTCAAACGTTTTTGACACGCCTCAGCTTCTGAGCTGAAGGCGTGTTTTTGCGGACCTCCCAAACTTTCAAACTTTAGACTGTTTTCTTTATACGTTTTTCTTTTTCTTTCTTTCTACCACAATACACGGCCACTGATGGATCCATGGGACTTGGTAAAGCACTATGGACCCAACTATGACCACTGATAAAAACGTAACTACACTAGCGTTATAAGAGCTAAACATTGCTACCATACAAGTGCATTGGTTTAGTGCACTTCCGGTTGCCACTGAGCGGAAATGTTTGTGCGGACCTGTTCTCCCAAACTGGTAAGCAAATGACTGTTTTTACGTTATTTTCATTTTTACGTTACTATTATTATTATTATTATTCTTTATTTTGATCTTAACTGATCACTATGACTTTATTGCTTTTATCGTTATATATGCCTATAATAGTGTACAGCACTTTGAGCTACATGACATGTATGAAAGGTGCTTTATAAATACTTACTTACTTACTTACTTACTTACTTACTAACGGGCTGGAGACCTCGAGACCGTTTTGACTCGTGATTACTGAACCCTGCACAGACTCTGGCACAGTGTGTTATTATGTTATGCTCTGATATCTTTATTCTCTATATTTTATTGTTATTTCTATTGCCCTGCCTGTACCTGTACAGGAGCTCAGCTAGAGAATGAAAACATTCCATTTTTATTTAGTTTTGGATCACTGATTGGGCCTTTAAGGACAACACATCGTGTGTTACAGTATGTCAACACATCCTTTTCAATCTTGTGTGTAAACTGAATTCCTCCTACTATCTCCCCTCTCTCTCTCTCTCTCTCTCTCTCTCTCTCTCTCTTTCTCTCTCTCTCTCTCTCCCTCTTTCTCCCTCTCTCTCTCTCCCTCTTTCTCTCTCTCTCTCTCTCCCTCTTTCTCCCTCTCTCTCTCTTTCTCTCTCTCTCTCCTCTAACACCGTTACCCGATAAAAGAACAGGATTAGGGGCTTTGCGGTATAACTAACCCTTCTATGTCATTTGGATTTAGACAAAGATCAATCAGCCAGATGACGGGAGGGAGACTTTTAATAAAGATAAATTTAACAGAGAGATGGAGGGAGGGATGAAGGGAGAGAGGGAGGGAGGGAAGGGTGGATTGAGGGAGTCTTTGAATAAAGAGAAATTAAACAGATGAAGAGGATGGTGTCTTTAAACACCGCTCAGCTTCAGTAAGGCCGCCCTTCATCCTTTAATGTGATGAGAAGAGGAGAGGCGGGGGGGGGGGGGGGGGGGGGAAATAAAAGGCTTGCCCCCGAGGATGAAAAGGTGATGGACGTTTTTTTTTCTAGGTTTTTTATTATTCTTCCTTTTTTATTTTCCTGAGCGGTGAAAAGCCTTGTCCTAATGTAGATTACATGTTAAATCTGAGGCTCGTCTGTTTCACCTCATATCACTTAGACTGTCTAGCCGGCACGGGCTAAGGGTGATGTTCTTTAGAGAGAGAGA
>NW_028174527.1:72500-217500 GCF_963971535.1 Notolepis coatsorum
GTTTTCCCTTCTCTGGCAAGCAGTATCTGTTACCACATTCACTGGGGAGGCTGGGAGCAGCTTTCGATTATGTGTTTTGGACTATAACGTTGGATCAATAAACGCAATCAATATTTGGAATGGCGATTAGGAATTGGATTAATCTTTTTGCAGAACATCTGATGTGAGGTAAGGACTGTTTTCAGATGTTTTTTTCACAGCGATCACAACGTGTGTGTGTGTGTGTGTGTGTGTGTGTGTGTGTGTGTGTGTGTGTGTGTGTGTGTGTGTGTGTGTGTGTGTGTGTGTGTGTGTGTGTGTGTGTGTGTGTGTGTGTGTGTGTGTGTGTGTGTGTGTGTGTGTGTGTGTGTGTGTGTGTGTGTGCGTAACCAGGGGCGTAACTTGCGGGGGGGTCCCCGGAAAATGTCCCCCGCATGATTTCAGAATGCAGTATTTGTCCCCCCCATGTTTTTACCCCCAAACCGCTGCAACTGCGCGGCCTGGCGGCCAGCACTGTAACTCGCTACTACACAGTGCCGGCACTGCAGATTTACCCTACTCTTGGAATTCATTGCCACTCAAAGTCATAGGGGCGCTGTCTCGATAATGCAGTGTTATTAAAGCAGCGTGTAGCCGACGCATGAACCAGTTAGGATTCGAATAGACGCGGCCTGGAAGCGTCAACGCGGAACTGGAAATCCGTTGGTAAAGAAATAGCGGCCTGGAATACTTTTTGGGACGCTCTCAATTCGCAGTAAAGGAATATATCTGCGGTTTCCCTGGCGGATGGCGAACAAGCCAGCCGATTCTACTATGAGTCATGACATTTGACATAGTCTATGACATCATACTTAACTTAAACTTGAACACGGAGGCAGTTACAAGAACTATCCGAGCCCCCGGGAGGGTGGTCGAATACCTTTTGCGATGTATGCAGGGAACGAATTGCAGAGGGAAGTGGAGAGCTGCCTGTCGCCCATTCTAACGCAGGAGTCCTGGACCCCCGACAGGTAAGGTAAGCGATTTTAGATGTATCACTTTAAGTGTGCGGCTGTTGTCCGAATACTAGTGAATATTGAAAAATAAAGGCATGACATTTAGAGACGTCCCCGTCGTAGCGTTCTGGTGCGGGGATACAATGTGCGATTACATTGTTTGTCTCGCATACATTCGATTTATAATGCGAGCACCTGCATTACAATCAAATGACTGATCTGTTATGTGTTATGGACCCGAGTCTCGAGAGGCACTTTATAATAGAAAAAAGACAGTGCAAACATGTATATGTTGCTTACAGTTTATTATGCCTATGCAGCTCGTTTATTTTGACAGAGTTAAAAAAATGTCACTAGTATCATTATATTAAATTAGCGGACGTGCAGCTGGACAAGCCCTGGCTCCACGATGACCACTTCTTACAAGAGGCGCCACCGCCTGGGAAAATGCGTATTGCACACCTGGTATTAGAGAAAAAGAAATTGGGAAGGGGGGGCGTCCGCCCCTACCCCCCCCCCCCTGCAACGTCACTGACCACGCCCCCTAATATGTCCCCCCCACCGCTAGGAACAAAGTTCCGCGCCTGTGCGTAACGTTAGCGCTAAGCACGGCATGGATAATCTTCTCTAGCGTTCATAAGTACACATATACTATCGATAATCTAGCGTTTATTTGAAAACGATTCATAAATCAGCTGAAAAATGACAACGTGTTTTGTGTATTCCACTAAAGGGCTATTATCGCGGAATTTCTCTGGAATTACTAGAACTCTCCAAAACTATACTCAGATTCAAAACGGTATAAAACGGAAATGTACCAATGAAAAAACAATCCGTTTCGTACATGTTGACTGCAAGCAAGTCATTGATAAGCGAGGGGTGTTTTAGACCCATAGCCATAATTTAAGATATAGTTTAAGCCTTTGCAAATGTCCCCTCCCATTGACTTCCTTATTAGCACGGTAGCCCTATTATGGTCAAAGGGGCATGGCTCTGAATGTGTTAAGTAGGGATTTAAAAGCTTCGACAGAGCAGGCGCCTATATGCACAATCATTTAACAATATTTGATTTTACAGTGACTGAAAAGGTACAGACTGAAGCATAATGATTATACATGCCTGTCCTATATTCTTAACAAAATTAAGACTCCAAAACAGTATTCTAAAAGAAAATAGCAAAAAAACAGTATTATTCACCTTTGTAGTTTTCAAAAATAGCTTTACAAACCATTTTCTTAAAAACCAAAAGCGAATGACTCATTCTTAACTGTATATCAGCATTGTTCCACAAGTTAACCACAATAATAGAAATACATCTCCTTTTAATCCCTTTCTTAGCTTTTTGAACAGTAAATTTACAAATATCTCTCAAATCATATTTTCTTTCATGTATTGAAAAAAACCTTTGCACCCCGTTGCTTAAGCTCTGTTATTTGCACATTATTTGCATAATTTTATAATAAACCAAATCCTTAAATTTCATAACATGAGACTTTATAAACAATGAATTTGTGTGGTCACAGCCTTAAAAAGGTTCCGAATGGCGCGCTTTTGCAGTAAGACTATTGGATTTATAGTCTTTTTAAAGGTCAGAAAGTAAAGGCCCACCCACCCCGTTAAAACGGCCTTCCAGGGTGATGGGATCTTGACGCTACCAGCTGGCCTGGATCACCAAAAACATTTATAGAATTCAACTTCAACAAGTTGTTGTTCCGGAAGTTATTGTTGTTTTTCTTGACACATCACTAAGACAGGAGCTATTAGAATATGAATGATTGATTTCAGTCCTAATGAGGAGAAACAGTTGGTGAAATGACAAAGGTGTGGTCATGGAGAAGACCTTCTTTAAAAGGTCACAAAGGGCTGGTCTGTGAGTCTGAACTGGATCAATGTTTCATCTGTTCAGCCTGAACACGTTAAACGTTAATATCAGCTATTTCATACTCCAGGGAGGCTCATTCATAAAAGGTTCTTAAACACAAATTTGATTCATTAATGTTATCTTATAGGTATGAATTAAATTAATTTCATTAGATTTTCTGTGATACAAGTACTTTAAGAGCTAAAACTAATTTATATCACTACTCACACTGTACACGTGTGTACTATATTTATTATAGCCTATATGGATAACCTTAATCTATTTGTATCATATTCTTTGAAATCATTGTATGATGGCATCTAGGATAATGCCAGAGAACGTTGATAAATTAGTCCACAGGTTGTAAGAGTTAAAATCGTGAACTGTACCTCTAAGACGCTCATGTTTTGGTTTTACGTGGGTTCGTCAGAATCAGCATCACTGAACCATGCTGTGGACCTGAGATGAAGAACATGGACCTGCTAGATGAAGAACATGGACCTGCTAGATGAAGAACATGGACCTTCTAGATCAGGGGTTCCCAAACTTTTCAGGCCGGGACCCAGAAAATAAGGCGTCAGAGAGCCGCGGCCCAATGCACATCGTCAGGTTTTTTTAAATACACTTTGTTTTTGCTATGTTTAAAACCATTATATTTGCTCTAATCCACTCTTCTACTTTTTGTAGCTCTTTATTTAATGTCACACCCAGATCTTCCACAGAGGAGGATGCCATGTACAGGGTTGTATCATCCGCATATATAGCCACCTTTGCTTGCTCTAAAATTAACGGCAAATCATTTGTATAAATGGTGAATAGCAGAGGTCCAAGGCAGCTTCCCTGCGGAATTCCATACTTAACATTTTTCGCTTCAGATAGGCTACCGTTAAAAAATACTCTCTGTTTTCTACTGTATAAGTAGCTAGTTATCCATGAAACTGACGATGAAGCAAAGCCATAGTTTTTATGTTTCTCCAGTAGTATTTCATGATCCATAACATCAAATGCTGCACTGAAGTCTAACATCACTGATCCTGCTAATTTCTTTGTGTAATCTATCTTTTGTGTAAACACTATTTTCTCCATTATCTTCGCTAACACTGGCAAAATGCTCACAGGGCGACTGTTTGCACCCGACAGGCTGACTTTTGCATTTTTCTGTAAAGGAATGATTTTAGCCTCCTTCCAGACTTTTGGACATATACCATATTTAATGCTTTGATTTATAATATGTGTGACCGTACCTGCTACATGCTTTGCTGAAACCTTCAGTAGTCTACCATCCATGTTATCCAGGCCTGCTGGTTTTTCCTTTTATATATCTGACAACATTTCCTCCACCATTTTAGTGTCAACAGAACATAGACTAAATGAGCATTTTTTATCTTTCATAATCCTTTCTAATATGTTATCATTATATTTTACATTACTCATACACATATTATTCCTTAGAGTTTCAACCTTACACAAGAAGAAGTCATTGAAATACCGAGCTATATCAACAGGCTTTGTTATAAATGCCCCATCAACCTCAATAAAGCTATGGTACATTGTTATTCCCCCTTCCTAGTACAGTGTTAAATGTTTTCCATAACTGTTTACTGTCATTTTTCACTTCAATTATCTTAGCTTGAAAATAGCTTTTCTTTTTCTTTCTATTCCACTTTGTGACACAATTTCTAAGCTTGCGGTAGTTCTGCCAATCAACCAGACATCCAGACTCGCATGCTTTACTTTTTGCTGCATTTCTTTCTGCCATACAATCTTTTAATTCTTCATCTAACCAGGGTGCCCTTACTGTTTTCACTGTACACTTAACTATAGGCGCATGTCTGTCTGCTACTTGGATAAACCTCTTCATAAATATACTTAGTGCTTCTTCTGGGTTATCCTCTTTATATACATCATCCCATGATATGTTTTCAATATCTTTGACAAATTCCTCTTCCCTGAAATTCTTATATGATCTTTTATGTATAATCTTAGGTCCAGCTTTTGGTATTTTTGCCTTTCTAGTGAATGCTATCATATTATGATCAGTGCATCCTATATTAGCTGATATAACTTTTGAACATAGCTCTGCACTATTAGTGTACACATGGTCGATGCATGTAGAAGATTTTCCAGCCTTGCTTGTTTGCGTTCTAGTTGGTTGGTTGACCAGCTGTACTAGATCACATGCATTCACTAGGTCTACTAGTTTTTTCTTTAGTGAGCAGTGTACAGAAAACCAATCAATATTCAGATCACCTAATAAATACATTTCATTTTTCCCATCAGAAACTTTATCAATCATCTCACATACATTGTTCATATATACAGCGTTTGCATTTGGAGGTCTATAGCAGCATCCTATCAAAATAGGCTTAAGGTGAGGAAGATGGACCTGTAACCATATCACTTCAATTTCTTTTGACATAAAATCATTCCTTTGTTTCACAGGAATATGATTCTGTACATACATCATTACACCTCCTCCAAATCTATTTCTATCCCTCCTATAAATACTATATCCCTGAATCAATACCTCATCATCATCAAATGACTGGTCCAAGTGAGATTCAGACACAGCCATAATGTGTATGTTGTTTACATGTAACAGACATCCAACTTCCTGTACTTTATTTCTAATACTATTTATATTTATATGCGCAATTTTTAGCCCTTTATTTGGAATGTTAAGTAATTCAACATCCATATTAAAGTATACAATTTGATTAAAAACGCATGGTCCTGTGCCTACAAGACCTTATGGTACCTCTTATTCATGTTGTTCACCCTGTGTTGACGCCATCCCTCTTAGGCTGTTGCTTCGTGCAGGGTGTGTGATCAGCTGGTCTGATGGCACCTGCTTTGGTTGAGACTTGGAGGCTTTGTTGTTGGCCAGGTGGCTGTTGAATATCTTCCTGGTCATCAGCCCGCTTCTTTACTGGTGGGCTGGTCCCAGATTCTGAGCTTAGTGATCCAATTTCCCTCGGTCGCTTCGCGCTTATGGCCTTTGCAGGTTGGAAATAAGCTCGAATTGATGATGGGTCAACTTCTTTCTTACTTCCAGAAGAGTTGGGTCTTTGACTGGTTGTCCTGGTGTTCTCTTTGACAGGTTTGTCCTGACTCTCTTCATGTCCTTTCATTTCTCTCTTGTTCTCCTTCTTTTTCTTATTCTTCGGTTTGTTTTTCTTCTTGGTCACGTCTGTAGCTACAGTAGGGACCTCATCTCCTTTCCCCTCCATGGTTTGAGATGCAGTCACCTCCTCCATCTCCTTCACCTCCTCCATCTCAGACTCGCCTTCCTCACTCTCGATTGGCTCTGTCACATCTTTAGAGGGGGGAGGTTTTTCCACATACTTGTTGTAGGTCTCCTCAATGACTCTAATCGACTCTTCAGTGGCTGAACTGTATTTTGGGTTACGTTCACTGTCATGTGTCGGCTTGCCATGCTGTTGTATGTTTATCTGTCCATAATAGAAGACCTTAACCCAGTGTGTACCCATCTTCACAGACCGAGGAATGTTCTTGGAGGGCATGGCTTCTATGTAGACCATCCGGTCTCCATTGGAACAGTTTGTCAGCTGGTTGTTGTATCGAATCATTCGTTTCATGACATTGCCTACCATCTTACACCCTCTTTGACTCAAAAACTCAGTCACAATGCTATCATCAGCAGATTCAGGTAGTTATTTAATGTTGATCTGAACTGCATTCTGATTAGCCATGCGTGATTTAAGGCTAAAAGGGTTGTCATCTTTCAGGTCAATATGTATTCCACGAACCACGATTCCTCTCATAAGAAGTTTGGCTCTTGCTTTATCACGCAGGTATATACGCCAGAGTGCTCCAACTCTTTGCACTGACCTTAGATGATTTGGGTGGACCTCCTGTATGAGGCAGTGGTAGATCTCTCCTTCTCTCACTGGTTTCTTGATGGGCTCATCTCTTGTTAGGATTTCCCTCTCCATAATGAAGACAGGGAGGATTGCTTCATTTGTCAAGTTGCGCACAGCCACCACACTCCATGTGTCCTCTTTGGCTGGGCCTGACTCAGCCATGTTGCCTTGTTTGTGTCACCAATGTCTGTTTACTTGTTGCCAGATGCCTGTTTCCAAGCTCCAGCCGAGAGGCAGGAGCTGGAAAACACAACTGCTCCATAGCCCAAAGTCCTATGTAGCACAGGTCCAAAGTTTAAAAAAGAATTCCACTGAAAATGAGTATGAAAATTAGGTTTTTGTCCACAAAAATTCAGGGTGAAAATACAAAATGGCCCATTTTCTAGCTAGCTGGGGACCTAGCTAGCTCATTCGCAAAGATGACCTAGCTAGCAGCTGTATGTGATACCGACGTTCAATAAAGTAACCAACTGAAACATACACCACTTCTGGAGTTAACAAAAATAACCACCTGCCACCTTTCCACTTACCGCTGGCTTGGTTTCTGTCGGCTCGCATGATCACATGATGGTGATAGCCATGCAGTTCCACCGCACTGACCGCAGTCTGGGATATTTCCATGCAAGCTGGACTCTGTATTCCACTTAGGCTCCTAGATGATGGACCTGCTAGATGAAGAACATGGACCTGCTAGATGAAGAACATGGACCTTCTAGAAGATTGACCTGCTAGATGAAGAACATGGACCTGCTAGAACATGGACCTGCTAGATGAAGAACATGGACCTGCTAGAACATGGACCTGCTAGATGAAGAACATGGACCTGCTAGAACATGGACCTGCTAGATGAAGAACATGGACCTGCTAGAACATGGACCTGCTAGATGAAGAACATGGACCTTCTAGATCAGGGGTCAGCAACCTTTTTGACATGGAGTGCCTGTTTGAAATATAGTTGTAACTAGTGTGCCTCAACAATATTCCATGCATCATAATTTTTTTTCTCATAATCAGGTCTTTTTAATGATAATGTTTACATTATTACATCATTATTGTTATTGTTATTATTAACAATATTATTATGATGGTTGTATCAACCCTAAATCTGAGTTGGTGGGGGGGGGGGGAATGCAATGCAGAGAAACAGCTGCATACAGTGCGCCCATTTCACTCACATTTGCCCATTCATTTTTGGACACATCACACACCATCGGTGTGTGTACTGTACGTGTGCTGTCATAGCTCTACCTACAGGCCTAATGGAGAACACCAGGAGAACACCAGGATGTGAATGGAGGGTGAATGTGAGGTATATCGTGTAAATAATTTTTGATTGATCGCAAGACTACACTGTAAAAAAATAAATAATAATAAGTTACCAGAACTTAAAAATATTGAGTTCAGTTACTGTGCATTAAGGTTTTCAGTTTTCAATCCATAATAAGTTAACAGAAAAATAACTACACAACCATATTATTTCAACCTAATAAAACTATGTTTATTGTCATTGTTTTAAGAACACAAGTTGACTTGGTAATACTCACATTTTGAGTAAAAAAAATGGCTTTTAACATGTGCAATGTTCAATGAAATAGACAAATAAATAATACAATTTGTTGATTAATCCCACTGGTCACAATGGTGACCGTAATAATGTTTTTGTTATAAGGCTCTGCAAATGTTACTGAATGATTTCCAGCTAAATTGAAATAATGAACAAATAAAGGGTCTCAATTAAATATGTGGTAGTAAAAAGAACCTGTTGGAGGATTTCAACAAGATAAATGCGACAACAGTGCAAAATATTTCACTATAATATTTCAAAGCAAAAAAATAAATAAAAAATAATAATATTTTGTTTGTGCTGCCCCCTGTGCCTATGAAAATGCCCCCGCGTGCCTATGCAGGCACGCGTGCCTAGGGTTGCCTACCCCTGTTCTAGATGATGGACCTGCTAGATGAAGAACATGGACCTTCTAGATGATGGACCTGCTAGGTGAAGGATGTGAACCTATCAGGTCGCTGTTACCCAGCTGGCGACACCGTGAACCTATCAGGTCGCTGTTACCCAGCTGGCGACACCGTGAACCTATCAGGTCGCTGTTACCCAGCTGGCGACACCGTGAACCTATCAGGTCGCTGTTACCCAGCTGGCGACACCGTGAACCTATCAGGTCGCTGTTACCCAGCTGGCGACACCGTGAACCTATCAGGTCGCTGTTACCCAGCTGGCGACACCGTGAACCTATCAGGTCGCTGTTACCCAGCTGGCGACACCGTGAACCTATCAGGTCGCTGTTACCCAGCTGGCGACACCGTGAACCTATCAGGTCGCTGTTACCCAGCTGATGACACCGTGAACCTATCAGGTCGCTGTTACCCAGCTGGCGACACCGTGAACCTATCAGGTCGCTGTTACCCAGCTGGCGACACCGTGAACCTATCAGGTCGCTGTTACCCAGCTGGCGACACCGTGAACCTATCAGGTCGCTGTTACCCACCGTCATCCAGGAAATGCTAACTTCTAACATTCATTCATACATTCATTCATTCATTTTATTTTGTTTCGTACATGGGGGTACAGCACAATATCACCAACATCTTTTTTTTTAACATGGCACCCATGGCCGAAAAGGAGCAGGATGAAGAAAACGTATGTTTCCTGCCCCCTTCCAAACTTCATATTTATTTTATCATAATGGTCAGCTCAATTGCACCTTACAGCTTCATACCATATAATATAAATAATATTATAATAATAAGCATTACCATAATTATAATAACAATAATAATAATAATGAGAATATGACCATTAATAATAATAACAATAATAACGGTAATAATAATAATAACGGTAATAATAATAATAATAATAATAATAATAATAATAATAATAATAATAATAATAATAATAATAATAATAATAATAATAATAATAATAATAATAATAATAATAATAATAATAATATTGCTAGATACTCAACAACAACACAATTTAATCTAAAAAACATGAAATGCTAATGTGAAACTCGTATTGATACTAGTGATCTATGCATGAAAATAATAATTTTTCACAAATAAGAACTGTTGTGTTTGGGTGAAAACCATTTTTGACTAACCGTGTAGGTGGAAAAAGAGAAAGTTAATCAGCTTCATAGATCCTTGCATTCTCAGTAAGGGAAAGGTGTAGGGATGCTGCTAAGACCTTTCCAGTAGTTTATTGAAATGTTTTGTTAGAAAAACCACTCCAAACGAATTGTATTATATACACAAAATGTGTTGTGGATATTTTTTGTAATATCTGATGATCTGAGATAATCCTCTCAGATAAACAAGCCGTTTTGCTAACGTTAGCTTGTAACATATAGCTTCAGCTCAACAGTTCAAATCCTCTTAGACGTTCTCACATTGGTCGAGCCTCAGTGAGTGAGTCATGCAAAGTCACAGGTCAAAGCTGCAAACAAATTTGGACTTTGAACAAGGAACCATTTAGCAATGGAAGACAAAATGGTTCGTCACAGTCCTGTGAGGTTTTGAATGGAGAGATGGAAGGAAGTAATGGCACACGTGACCCAGCCATGATGACATGAAGCTGGCAGACACCACTGGACATATTCATTATGATGTAAAACCTATTGTATCATTGTATCATATCTTATTACATCAGCACAGTCTGAGTCGTTTTGACAAACAGTTGTCAGTGTTAAACAACCGGTGGACTGCGGGACAAACGGGAAGCTTGTGTTTCTGGTGTTTCAGGGGATGAAGCTGCATAATCAGAGAACAAATCTGTGTTTTTATTGCATAATCCCGGCTCTCTTCCTCATCCTTCCTGCTTCCTCCTCTCTCTCTCTCTCTCTCTCTCTCTCTCTCTCTCTCTCTCTCTCTCTCTCTCTCTCTCTCTCTCTCTCTCTCTCCCTCTCCCTCTCCCTCTCTCTCTCTCTCTCTCTCTCTCTCTCTCTCTCTCTCTCTATCTCTCTCTCTCTCTCTCTCTCTCTCTCTCTCTCTCTCTCTCTCTCTCTTATATATCTAGCTATGTCGCTTCGGCTCCATATCATCTTTTCATTTTCTCTTGACGCCGCGTGTGATTGTCAGTGTGTTCTGTGTGAACACCAAGAGTGGGAATTCAGGAACAGTGTGCAAGATATAGAGATATTGTTGTGTGTAGTGTTGTGAAAAATGTGTGGTTTGGAATGGGAATAATCTAAAAGCAGAGTCTAAAGCAGAAGATGTGTTTGGAGTTTAGCAGAATTGGTTTAGCAGTTGGCACATGAGTTTCAGGTTGTGCACGTTGTGTCTGATGTTCCAAATAATGTGTTTAAACAATTGTGAAAAAACTGTAAACCTGACATGTGTCTACATGTGGTTAACCAATTAGCTAATATGTTAAGTAATTTGACAGTCAGTGCTTTAGAATTGCAAGTAAGTGACATCATGATATACTTCTGTGTCTAATGTATACAAGTGTGTTTACTGTTTAGTGTTCACTGTGTGTATTGTTTTGCAAAAAGTGTGGGGCTGACATTGTGCTTATATTGTTGCAAATCTGGGCCCATGTTTGGCTCCTTGAGTGTTTTTTTTATCAAATTATTTTCTTTTCTTTCTTTTCTTTTACATGAAATATAAAAACATGACAACACACAACACAATAATAATAATAATAATAATAATAATAATAATAATAATAATAATAATAATAATAATAATAATAATAATAATAATAATAATAATAATAATAATAATAATAATAATAATAATAATAATAATAATAATAATAATAATAATAATAATAATAATAATAATAATAATAATAATAATAATAATAACTAGACAATTCCGCGCGGGGGAAATTGTGAAAGTGTGGGTGACGCCTGTGCACCGCCGGCCAACGGGGGAGAGGGTCTCTCGCGAGTCTCTATGACAAACGGTTCAAAGGATACAAAAAGGGGGCGTGGCCTAAGGATCGGGGGAGTGGTCAACATAGACCAATCAAAAAGGATATCCCTACTGAGTGCAATGACACAACCCACAACACTATTACACTATTACACTATTACACAATATTACACTATTACACACTATTACACACTATTACACACTATTACACACTATTACACTATTACACACTATTACACTATTACACACTATTACACTATTACACACTATTACACACTATTACACTATTACACACTATTACACTATTACACACTATTACACACTATTACACACTATTACACTATTACACTATTATACACTATTACACTATTACACACTATTACACTATTACACACTATTACACATTATTACACTATTACACTATTACACTATTACACACTATTACACACTATTACACTATTACACACTATTACACACTATTACACTATTACACACTATTACACTATTACACACTATTACACACTATTACACTATTACACACTATTACACTATTACACACTATTACACTATTACACACTATTACACACTATTACACTATTACACACTATTACACACTATTACACTATTACACTATTACACTATTACACACTATTACACTATTACACTATTACACACTATTACACTATTACACTATTACACACTATTACACTATTACACTATTACACACTATTACACTATTACACACTATTACACTATTACACACTATTACACTATTACACTATTACACACTATTACACTATTACACACTATTACACTATTACACACTATTACACTATTACACTATTACACACTATTACACTATTACACTATTACACACTATTACACTATTAGACACTATTACACTATTACACACTATTACACTATTACACTATTACACACTATTACACACTATTACACTATTACACACTATTACACTATTACACTATTACACACTATTACACTATTACACACTATTACACTATTACACAATATTACACTATTACACACTATTACACTATTACACACTATTACACACTATTACACTATTACACTATTACACACTATTACACTATTACACACTATTACACTATTACACTATTACACACTATTACACTATTACACACTATTACACTATTACACCGAGTACAATGGCACAATCCGCAAGTCTCTACGACAAACGGTTCAAGAGATACACTGAGGGGGTGTGGCCTAAGGGGGCGTGGTCTAAGGATCGGGGGAGTGGTCAACATCGACCAATGAAAGGTGGTCAACATCGACCAATGGCACAATCCCCAAGTCTCTACGACAAACGGTTCAAGAGTTACACTGAGGGGGTGTGGCCTAAGGGGGCGTGGTCTAAGGATCGGGGGAGTGGTCAACATCGACCAATGAAAGGTGGTCAACAGGGGGAGTGGTCAACATCGACCAATGAAAGGTGGTCAACATCGACCAATGGCACAATCCGCAAGTCTCTACGACAAACGGTTCAAGAGATACACTGAGGGGGTGTGGCCTAAGGGGGCGTGGTCTAAGGATCGGGGGAGTGGTCAACATCGACCAATGAAAGGTGGTCAACATGGACCAATGAAAAATGAAAGAGGATATCCCTACTGAGTACAACGACACAACCCACAAGACAGAGGGCGCTGTCCAGCAATTCAGTAGTGCAACACAGTGATGGCCAATGATGGGTTAAGTGGATGATGTCATTGGCAGGTCAGCTCAGCCATGAGCCCTGAGCCTCACAGCTGTTAAGCCTGAACCAATCAGCCATGAGCACAATGACTTGCATATTCTGAAATTTCTTTACATGACTGCATTGTCACGTTGATTAAAAGAAAACTATAAGAGATGAAGCGTTGTGACTCGCACAAGAGCACTACAACGAGTAGGCGAAGGGTTGTGCGCGAGATTGTGGCATTCGTGCGATATTGTGGCACTCCTTCGGCGATCGGAACAGAAGGCTAAAAAAAAAATGGATTTCTAGAGGGCGATTGCATGGCGGTCAATGGGGAGGAGAACCTTCAAACAAATGGTCGTCAGTTGAGATAGAAATGTCCAATTCCATTTATTTTTCTTTTGTGAGCGGGATGACAGCCGTGTCATCGTTTTGATGTGTTTGTTTTATTTCTACGTCCAAAATTGAGATCACACTCGCAATTCACCCAAGGTAGGGGGAAAAAGATTATTTCAGCTGCTACACTCTAAAATGCAATGCATTCCCAATGGGACCGAAATTTTACCGTTTAAAGTCGATTCGTAGCCAGACGGTGCGGTGAAACTTTTACGGGTTCGAAGACCGCAGTTGCCATAGGCAAGCCGCTCGTTTTGATACCTTTCACGTGTATGGTGCGCGAACGCTTACGTGTTGCAAAGTGTTTGAAACTCTAAATTGCACTGTATTTCCGAAATTTTACCGTTTAAAGTCGATTCGTAGCCAGACGGTGCGCTGAAACTTTACGAGTTCGAATAGCACATCGAGTTGGAGCAAGCCGGTAGTTTTGATACCTTTCACGTGTATGGGGCGCGAACGCTCTGGCACGAGTGTTGTTTGGAAAATCTGAGAATATAGATAATAAGTATATACTAGACAATTCCGCGCGGGGGAAATTGTGAAAGTGTGGGTGACGCCTGTGCACCGCCGGCCAACGGGGGAGAGTGTCTCTCGCGAGTCTCTATGACAAACGGTTCAAAGGATACAAAAAGGGGGCGTGGCCTAAGGATCGGGGGAGTGGTCAACATAGACCAATCAAAGAGGATATCCCTACTGAGTGCAATGACACAACCCGCAACACTATTACACTATTACACAATATTACACACTATTACACTATTACACTATTACACACTATTACACTATTACACACTATTACACTATTACACACTATTACACTATTAGACACTATTACACTATTACACACTATTACACTATTACACTATTACACATTATTACACACTATTACACTATTACACACTATTACACTATTACACACTATTACACTATTAGACACTATTACACTATTACACACTATTACACTATTACACTATTACACATTATTACACACTATTACACTATTACACACTATTACACTATTACACACTATTACACTATTACACTATTACACACTATTACACTATTACACTATTACACACTATTACACTATTACACACTATTACACTATTACACTATTACACACTATTACACTATTACACACTATTACACTATTACACTATTACACACTATTACACTATTACACTATTACACACTATTACACTATTACACACTATTACACTATTACACACTATTACACTATTACACTATTACACACTATTACACTATTACACACTATTACACTATTACACACTATTACACTATTACACACTATTACACTATTACACTATTACACACTATTACACTATTAGACACTATTACACTATTACACACTATTACACTATTACACTATTACACACTATTACACTATTACACACTATTACACTATTACACTATTACACACTATTACACTATTACACACTATTACACTATTACACACTATTACACTATTACACTATTACACACTATTACACTATTGCACACTATTACACTATTACACACTATTACACTATTACACTATTACACACTATTACACTATTACACTATTACACACTATTACACTATTACACTATTACACACTATTACACTATTACACACTACACTATTACACTATTACACTATTACACACTATTACACTATTACACACTATTACACACTATTACACTATTACACTATTACACACTAGTACACTATTACACACTATTACACTATTACACTATTACACACTATTACACTATTACACACTATTACACTATTACACACTATTACACTATTACACTATTACACACTATTACACTATTACACTATTACACACTATTACACTATTACACTATTACACACTATTACACTATTACACACTATTACAATATTACACTATTACACACTATTACACTATTACACACTATTACACTATTACACTATTACACACTATTACACTATTACACACTATTACACTATTACACACTATTACACTATTACACTATTACACTATTACACACTATTACACTATTAGACACTATTACACTATTACACACTATTACACTATTACACTATTACACACTATTACACAATATTACACTATTACACACTATTACACTATTACACTATTACACACTATTACACAATTACACACTATTACACTATTACACTATTACACACTATTACACTATTACACACTATTACACTATTACACACTATTACACTATTACACTATTACACACTATTACACTATTACACTATTACACACTATTACACTATTACACTATTACACACTATTACACTATTACACACTATTACACACTATTACACTATTACACTATTACACACTATTACACTATTACACACTATTACACACTATTACACTATTACACTATTACACACTATTACACACTATTACACTATTACACACTATTACACTATTGCACACTATTACACTATTACACTATTACACACTATTACACTATTACACACTATTACACTATTACACACTATTACACTATTACACTATTACACACTATTACACACTATTACACACTATTACACTATTACACACTATTACACTATTACACTATTACACACTATTACACTATTACACACTATTACACTATTACACTATTACACACTATTACACACTATTACACTATTACACACTATTACACTATTACACACTATTACACTATTACACACTATTACACTATTACACTATTACACACTATTACACTATTACACTATTACACACTATTACACTATTACACTATTACACACTATTACACTATTACACACTATTACACTATTACACTATTACATACTATTACACTATTACACACTATTACACTATTACACACTATTACACTATTACACACTATTACACTATTACACTATTACACACTATTACACACTATTACACACTATTACACTATTACACACTATTACACTATTACACACTATTACACACTATTACACTATTACACTATTACACACTATTACACTATTACACACTATTACACTATTACACACTATTACATACTATTACACTATTACACACTATTACACTATTACACTATTACACACTATTACACTATTACACTATTACACACTATTACACTATTACACTATTACACACTATTACACTATTACACACTATTACACACTATTACACTATTACACACTATTACACTATTACACTATTACACACTATTACACTATTACACACTATTACACTATTACACTATTACACACTATTACACACTATTACACTATTACACTATTACACACTATTACACTATTACACACTATTACACTATTACACACTATTGCACTATTACACACTATTACACACTATTACACTATTACACTATTACACTATTACACACTATTACACTATTACACTATTACACTATTACACACTATTACACTATTACACACTATTACACTATTACACACTATTACACTATTACACTATTACACTATTACACACTATTACACTATTACACTATTACACACTATTACACTATTACACTATTACACTATTACACACTATTACACACTATTACACTATTACACACTATTACACTATTACACTATTACACTATTACACACTATTACACTATTACACACTATTACACACTATTACACTATTACACACTATTACACTATTACACTATTACACACTATTACACTATTACACTATTACACACTATTACACTATTACACTATTACACACGATTACACTATTACACTATTACACACTATTACACTATTACACACTATTACACTATTACACACTATTACACTATTACACACTATTACACACTATTACACTATTACACACTATTACACTATTACACACTATTACACTATTACACTATTACACACTATTACACTATTACACTATTACACACTATTACACTATTAGACACTATTACACTATTACACACTATTACACTATTACACACTATTACACACTATTACACACTATTACACTATTACACAATATTACACTATTACACACTATTACACTATTACACTATTACACACTATTACACACTATTACACTATTACACTATTACACACTATTACACTATTACACACTATTACACTATTACACTATTACACACTATTACACTATTACACACTATTACACTATTACACCGAGTACAATGGCACAATCCGCAAGTCTCTACGACAAACGGTTCAAGAGATACACTGAGGGGGTGTGGCCTAAGGGGGCGTGGTCTAAGGATCGGGGGAGTGGTCAACATCGACCAATGAAAGGTGGTCAACATCGACCAATGGCACAATCCGCAAGTCTCTACGACAAACGGTTCAAGAGATACACTGAGGGGGTGTGGCCTAAGGGGGCGTGGTCTAAGGATCGGGGGAGTGGTCAACATCGACCAATGAAAGGTGGTCAACAGGGGGAGTGGTCAACATCGACCAATGAAAGGTGGTCAACATCGACCAATGGCACAATCCGCAAGTCTCTACGACAAACGGTTCAAGAGATACACTGAGGGGGTGTGGCCTAAGGGGGCGTGGTCTAAGGATCGGGGGAGTGGTCAACATCGACCAATGAAAGGTGGTCAACATGGACCAATGAAAAATGAAAGAGGATATCCCTACTGAGTACAATGACACAACCCACAAGACAGAGGGCGCTGTCAGCAATTCAGTAGTGCAACACAGTGATGGCCAATGATGGGTTAAGTGGATGATGTCATTGGCAGCTCAGCCACGAGCCACACAGCTGAACCAATCATGAGTGAGCCATGAGCCACACAGGTGAAGCAATCACTATGACTTGCATATTTTCTATCCAATGCATTTCTATGGAGGCAGATGCATGACTGCATTGTCACATTGATTAAAAGAAAACTATAAGAGATGAAGCGTTGTGACGCGCACATGAGCACTACAACGAGTAGGCGAAGGGTTGTGCGCGATATTGTGACATTCGTGCGATATTGTGGCACTCCTTCGGCGATCGGAACAGAAGGCTAAAAAATAGTGTGAAAAATGTGATTTCTAGAGTGCGATTGCATGGCGGTCAATGGGGAGGAGAACCTTCAAACAAATGGTCGTCAGTTGAGATAGAAATGTCCAATTCCATTTATTTTTCTTTTGTGAGCGGGTTGACAGCCGTGTCATCGTTTTGATGTGTTTGTTTTATTTCTACGTCCAAAATTGAGATCACACTCGCAATTCACCCAAGGTAGGGGGAAAAAGATTATTTCAGCTGCTACACTCTAAAATGCAATGCATTCCCAATGGGACCGATATTTTACCGTTTAAAGTCGATTCGTAGCCAGACGGTGCGGTGAAACTTTACGAGTTCGGAGACCGGTGTTGCCATAGGCAAGCCGCTCGTTTTGATACCTTTCACGTGTATGGGGCGCGAACGCTTACGTGTTGCAAAGTGTTTGCAAAATCGGTGGAATAAAGAATAATAATAACTAGACAATTCCGCGCGGGGGAAATTGTGAAAGTGTGGGTGACGCCTGTGCACCGCCGGCCAGCGGGGGAGAGGGTCTCTCGCGAGTCTCTATGACAAACGGTTCAAAGGATACAAAAAAGGGGCGCGGCCTAAGGATCGGGGGAGTGGTCAACATAGACCATTTGAAGATGACTACAGATGTGATTTTATTAACTATAACACAAACTCCCTTTCGTGTTGTATTATTTAATACTCACCCTTTCTCATGGCACCATGTGTCCAAGAAGTGGCAGATCAAACTAAATGATCTATTACACACTATTACACTATTACACACTATTACACTATTACACTATTACACACTATTACACACTAGTACACACTATTACACTATTACACACTATTACACTATTACACACTATTACACTATTACACACTATTACACTATTACACTATTACACACTATTACACTATTACACTATTACACACTATTACACACTATTACACTATTACACACTATTACACACTATTACACTATTACACACTATTACACACTATTACACTATTACACTATTACACACTATTACACTATTACACACTATTACACTATTACACACTATTACACTATTACACACTATTACACTATTACACACTATTACACTATTACACTATTACACACTATTACACTATTACACACTATTACACTATTACACTATTACACACTATTACACTATTACACTATTACACACTATTACACTATTACACACTATTACACTATTACACACTATTACACTATTACACACTATTACACTATTACACACTATTACACTATTACACTATTACACACTATTACACTATTACACACTATTACACTATTACACACTATTACACTATTACACACTATTACACTATTACACACTATTACACTATTACACTATTACACTATTACACACTATTACACTATTACACACTATTACACTATTACACTATTACACACTATTACACTATTACACACTATTACACTATTACACTATTACACTATTACACACTATTACACTATTACACTATTACACACTATTACACTATTACACACTATTACACTATTACACACTATTACACTATTACACTATTACACTATTACACACTATTACACTATTACACTATTACACACTATTACACTATTACACACTATTACACTATTACACACTATTACACTATTACACTATTACACTATTACACACTATTACACTATTACACTATTACACACTATTACACTATTACACACTATTACACTATTACACTATTACACTATTACACACTATTACACACTATTACACACTATTACACTATTACACTATTACACACTATTACACTATTACACTATTACACTATTACACACTATTACACTATTACACACTATTACACTATTACACACTATTACACTATTACACACTATTACACTATTACACTATTACACACTATTACACTATTACACTATTACACTATTACACACTATTACACTATTACACACTATTACACTATTACACACTATTACACTATTACACACTATTACACTATTACACACTATTACACTATTACACTATTACACACTATTACACTATTACACACTATTACACTATTACACTATTACACACTATTACACTATTACACACTATTACACTATTACACTATTACACACGATTACACTATTAGACACTATTACACTATTAGACACTATTACACTATTACACACTATTACACTATTACACTATTACACACTATTACACTATTACACACTATTACACTATTACACTATTACACACTATTACACTATTACACACTATTACACTATTACACTATTACACAATATTACACTATTACACACTATTACACTATTACACTATTACACACTATTACACACTATTACACTATTACACTATTACACACTATTACACTATTACACACTATTACACTATTACACACTATTACACTATTACACCGAGTACAATGGCACAATCCGCAAGTCTCTACGACAAACGGTTCAAGAGATACACTGAGGGGGTGTGGCCTAAGGGGGCGTGGTCTAAGGATCGGGGGAGTGGTCAACATCGACCAATGAAAGGGGGTCAACATGGACCAATGAAAAATGAAAGAGGATATCCCTACTGAGTACAATGACACAACCCACAAGACAGAGGGCGCTGTCAGCAATTCAGTAGTGCAACACAGTGATGGCCAATGATGGGTTAAGTGGATGATGTCATTGGCAGCTCAGCCACGAGCCACACAGCTGAACCAATCATGAGTGAGCCATGAGCCACACAGGTGAAGCAATCACTATGACTTGCATATTTTCTATCTAATGCATTTCTATGGAGGCAGATGCATGACTGCATTGTCACATTGATTAAAAGAAAACTATAAGAGATGAAGCGTTGTGACGCGCACATGAGCACTACAACGAGTAGGCGAAGGGTTGTGCGCGATATTGTGACATTCGTGCGATATTGTGGCACTCCTTCGGCGATCGGAACAGAAGGCTAAAAAATAGTGTGAAAAATGTGATTTCTAGAGTGCGATTGCATGGCGGTCAATGGGGAGGAGAACCTTCAAACAAATGGTCGTCAGTTGAGATAGAAATGTCCAATTCCATTTATTTTTCTTTTGTGAGCGGGTTGACAGCCGTGTCATCGTTTTGATGTGTTTGTTTTATTTCTACGTCCAAAATTGAGATCACACTCGCAATTCACCCAAGGTAGGGGGAAAAAGATTATTTCAGCTGCTACACTCTAAAATGCAATGCATTCCCAATGGGACCGATATTTTACCGTTTAAAGTCGATTCGTAGCCAGACGGTGCGGTGAAACTTTACGAGTTCGGAGACCGGTGTTGCCATAGGCAAGCCGCTCGTTTTGATACCTTTCACGTGTATGGGGCGCGAACGCTTACGTGTTGCAAAGTGTTTGCAAAATCGGTGGAATAAATAAATAATAAAAAGAGTATGGATATGTATAGTGTGGGTGGCAACCTGGCTTCGCCAGGTCACCCACACTAATAATAATAATAATAATAGGCTTCGCCAGGTCACCCACACTAATAATAATAATAATAATAGGCTTCGCCAGGTCACCCACACTAATAATAACTAGACAATTCCGCGCGGGGGAAATTGTGAAAGTGTGGGTGACGCCTGTGCACCGCCGGCCAGCGGGGGAGAGGGTCTCTCGCGAGTCTCTATGACAAACGGTTCAAAGGATAAAAAAAAGGGGCGCGGCCTAAGGATCGGGGGAGTGGTCAACATAGACCATTTGAAGATGACTACAGATGTGATTTTATTAACTATAACACAAACTCCCTTTCGTGTTGTATTATTTAATACTCACCCTTTCTCATGGCACCATGTGTCCAAGAAGTGGCAGATCAAACTAAATGATCTATTACACACTATTACACTATTACACACTATTACACTATTACACTATTACACACTATTACACACTAGTACACACTATTACACTATTACACACTATTACACACTATTACACTATTACACACTATTACACTATTACACACTATTACACTATTACACTATTACACACTATTACACTATTACACTATTACACACTATTACACTATTACACTATTACACACTATTACACACTATTACACTATTACACTATTACACACTATTACACACTATTACACTATTACACTATTACACACTATTACACTATTACACACTATTACACTATTACACACTATTACACTATTACACACTATTACACTATTACACACTATTACACTATTACACACTATTACACTATTACACTATTACACACTATTACACTATTACACACTATTACACTATTACACTATTACACACTATTACACTATTACACTATTACACACTATTACACTATTACACACTATTACACTATTACACACTATTACACTATTACACACTATTACACTATTACACACTATTACACTATTACACTATTACACACTATTACACTATTACACACTATTACACTATTAGACACTATTACACTATTACACACTATTACACACTATTACACTATTACACACTATTACACTATTACACTATTACACACTATTACACTATTACACACTATTACACTATTACACACTATTACACTATTACACTATTACACACTATTACACTATTACACACTATTACACTATTACACACTATTACACTATTACACTATTACACTATTACACACTATTACACTATTACACACTATTACACTATTACACTATTACACACTATTACACTATTACACACTATTACACTATTACACTATTACACTATTACACACTATTACACTATTACACTATTACACACTATTACACTATTACACACTATTACACTATTACACACTATTACACTATTACACACTATTACACTATTACACACTATTACACTATTACACTATTACACACTATTACACTATTACACACTATTACACTATTACACTATTACACTATTACACACTATTACACTATTACACTATTACACACTATTACACTATTACACACTATTACACTATTACACTATTACACTATTACACACTATTACACACTATTACACACTATTACACACTATTACACTATTACACACTATTACACTATTACACTATTACACTATTACACACTATTACACTATTACACACTATTACACTATTACACACTATTACACTATTACACACTATTACACTATTACACTATTACACACTATTACACTATTACACTATTACACACTATTACACTATTACACACTATTACACTATTACACACTATTACACTATTACACACTATTACACTATTACACACTATTACACTATTACACTATTACACACTATTACACTATTACACACTATTACACTATTACACTATTACACACTATTACACTATTACACACTATTACACTATTACACTATTACACACTATTACACTATTAGACACTATTACACTATTAGACACTATTACACTATTACACACTATTACACTATTACACACTATTACACACTATTACACTATTACACACTATTACACTATTACACTATTACACACTATTACACTATTACACACTATTACACTATTACACAATATTACACTATTACACACTATTACACTATTACACTATTACACACTATTACACACTATTACACTATTACACTATTACACACTATTACACTATTACACACTATTACACTATTACACCGAGCACAATGGCACAATCCGCAAGTCTCTACGACAAACGGTTCAAGAGATACACTGAGGGGGTGTGGCCTAAGGGGGCGTGGTCTAAGGATCGGGGGAGTGGTCAACATCGACCAATGAAAGGTGGTCAACATCGACCAATGGCACAATCCCCAAGTCTCTACGACAAACGGTTCAAGAGTTACACTGAGGGGGTGTGGCCTAAGGGGGCGTGGTCTAATGATCGGGGGAGTGGTCAACATCGACCAATGAAAGGTGGTCAACAGGGGGAGTGGTCAACATCGACCAATGAAAGGTGGTCAACATCGACTAATGGCACAATCCGCAAGTCTCTACGACAAACGGTTCAAGAGATACACTGAGGGGGTGTGGCCTAAGGGGGCGTGGTCTAAGGATCGGGGGAGTGGTCAACATCGACCAATGAAAGGGGGTCAACATGGACCAATGAAAAATGAAAGAGGATATCCCTACTGAGTACAATGACACAACCCACAAGACAGAGGGCGCTGTCAGCAATTCAGTAGTGCAACACAGTGATGGCCAATGATGGGTTAAGTGGATGATGTCATTGGCAGCTCAGCCACGAGCCACACAGCTGAACCAATCATGAGTGAGCCATGAGCCACACAGGTGAAGCAATCACTATGACTTGCATATTTTCTATCTAATGCATTTCTATGGAGGCAGATGCATGACTGCATTGTCACATTGATTAAAAGAAAACTATAAGAGATGAAGCGTTGTGACGCGCACATGAGCACTACAACGAGTAGGCGAAGGGTTGTGCGCGATATTGTGACATTCGTGCGATATTGTGGCACTCCTTCGGCGATCGGAACAGAAGGCTAAAAAATAGTGTGAAAAATGTGATTTCTAGAGTGCGATTGCATGGCGGTCAATGGGGAGGAGAACCTTCAAACAAATGGTCGTCAGTTGAGATAGAAATGTCCAATTCCATTTATTTTTCTTTTGTGAGCGGGTTGACAGCCGTGTCATCGTTTTGATGTGTTTGTTTTATTTCTACGTCCAAAATTGAGATCACACTCGCAATTCACCCAAGGTAGGGGGAAAAAGATTATTTCAGCTGCTACACTCTAAAATGCAATGCATTCCCAATGGGACCGATATTTTACCGTTTAAAGTCGATTCGTAGCCAGACGGTGCGGTGAAACTTTACGAGTTCGGAGACCGGTGTTGCCATAGGCAAGCCGCTCGTTTTGATACCTTTCACGTGTATGGGGCGCGAACGCTTACGTGTTGCAAAGTGTTTGCAAAATCGGTGGAATAAAGAATAATAAATAACTAGACAATTCCGCGCGGGGGAAATTGTGAAAGTGTGGGTGACGCACTTGGTTTACTCGAATATGCAAATGAGGCATGACCTACTTAAATATGCATATAATTCCAGGACAGAAATCTGAACATTGGATAATGCCATTTTCAAAATTATAGTTTCATTTTGTTGACACATTAGAGCCAAAGGTTATTACAGAGGGGATTTTGGATATCTCTTTTTATCACTCCATAAATCAGAAAATACTCCATTTTTATGGTAAAATTCCATATTTCGCCATGTTTTTAGGAATAAAATGTGATATAAATCAGGGTATGAATGCGATATCAACAAACCCTTCTGTAAATACCTTCAGAACATAGATATGAATAGAACTGGAAGGGTTGGTGTATGTGAGTGCTACTGAAGTGGAGATTTCTGGCTCAGAGTATGAGGAAAAACTCTTAAAACTAATTTTTGGTAAAACGCCTTCAAAGTTCACTCTCTCACTCTCTATATGAGCCTGTATCACACTTCTCTCTCCTCCTCTGTCTCTCTCACTCTCTATATGAGCCTGTATCACACTTCTCTCTCCTCCTCTGTCTCTCTCACTCTCTATATGAGCCTGTATCACACTTATCTCTCTCCTCTGTCTCTCTCACTCTCTATATGAGAAAAAAACAAACAAACTAAAACAAAAACGCAAAAAAACGAACGAACTAAAACAAAAACGTACTTTTCGAGTTTTCTGACTTTTTCAAGTTTTCGGATTTTTCTGAGTTTTTGGGTTTTCGGACTTTTCCGAGTTTTTGAACTTTTTCGGATTTTTGCTGTTTCCGAGTTTTTGGAATTTTCAGAGTTTTTGGATTTTTTCGGGTTTTCGGGTTTTCGGACTTTTCCGAGTTTTTGAACTTTTTCGGATTTTTGATGTTTCCGAGTTTTCGGATTTTTCCGAGTTTTTGGGTTTTCGGACTTTTCCGAGTTTTTGAACTTTTTCGGATTTTTGATGTTTCCGAGTTTTCGGATTTTTCCGAGTTTTTGGGTTTTCGGACTTTTCAGAGTTTTTGAACTTTTTCGGATTTTTGATGTTTCCGAGTTTTCGGAATTTTCCGAGTTTTTGGATTTTTCCGAGTTTTCGGATTTTCGGACTTTTCCGAGTTTTTGAACTTTTTCGGATTTTTGATGTTTCCGAGTTTTCGGATTTTTCCGAGTTTTGGGATTTTTCGGAGTTTTGGAACTTTTTAGATTTTTCCGAGTTTTCGGATTTTTCCGAGTTTTCGGGTTTTGGGATTTTTCCGAGTTTTTGAACTTTTTCGGATTTTAGATTTTTCCGAGTTTTGGGATCTTTTCGAGTTTTCGGATTTTTCCGATCAACATCGACCAATGGCACAATCCGCAAGTCTCTACGACAAACGGTTCAAGAGATACACTGAGGGGGTGTGGCCTAAGGGGGCGTGGTCTAAGGATCGGGGGAGTGGTCAACATCGACCAATGAAAGGTGGTCAACATCGACCAATGGCACAATCCCCAAGTCTCTACGACAAACGGTTCAAGAGATACACTGAGGGGGTGTGGCCTAAGGGGGCGTGGTCTAAGGATCGGGGGAGTGGTCAACATCGACCAATGAAAGGTGGTCAACAGGGGGAGTGGTCAACATCGACCAATGAAAGGTGGTCAACATCGACCAATGGCACAATCCGCAAGTCTCTACGACAAACGGTTCAAGAGATACACTGAGGGGGTGTGGCCTAAGGGGGCGTGGTCTAAGGATCGGGGGAGTGGTCAACATCGACCAATGAAAGGTGGTCAACATGGACCAATGAAAAATGAAAGAGGATATCCCTACTGAGTACAATGACACAACCCACAAGACAGAGGGCGCTGTCAGCAATTCAGTACTGCAACACAGTGATGGCCAATGATGGGTTAAGTGGATGATGTCATTGGCAGCTCAGCCACGAGCCACACAGCTGAACCAATCATGAGTGAGCCATGAGCCACACAGGTGAAGCAATCACTATGACTTGCATATTTTCTATCTAATGCATTTCTATGGAGGCAGATGCATGACTGCATTGTCACATTGATTAAAAGAAAACTATAAGAGATGAAGCGTTGTGACGCGCACATGAGCACTACAACGAGTAGGCGAAGGGTTGTGCGCGATATTGTGACATTCGTGCGATATTGTGGCACTCCTTCGGCGATCGGAACAGAAGGCTAAAAAATAGTGTGAAAAATGTGATTTCTAGAGTGCGATTGCATGGCGGTCAATGGGGAGGAGAACCTTCAAACAAATGGTCGTCAGTTGAGATAGAAATGTCCAATTCCATTTATTTTTCTTTTGTGAGCGGGTTGACAGCCGTGTCATCGTTTTGATGTGTTTGTTTTATTTCTACGTCCAAAATTGAGATCACACTCGCAATTCACCCAAGGTAGGGGGAAAAAGATTATTTCAGCTGCTACACTCTAAAATGCAATGCATTCCCAATGGGACCGAAATTTTACCGTTTAAAGTCGATTCGTAGCCAGACGGTGCGGTGAAACTTTTACGGGTTCGAGACCGGTGTTGCCATAGGCAAGCCGCTCGTTTTGATACCTTTCACGTGTATGGGGCGCGAACGCTTACGTGTTGCAAAGTGTTTGCAAAATCGGTGGAATAAAGAAAGAATAAATAACTAGACAATTCCGCGCGGGGGAAATTGTGAAAGTGTGGGTGACGCCTGTGCACCGCCGGCCAACGGGGGAGAGGGTCTCTCGCGAGTCTCTATGACAAACGGTTCAAAGGATACAAAAAGGGGGCGCGGCCTAAGGATCGGGGGAGTGGTCAACATAGACCAATCAAAGAGGATATCCCTACTGAGTGCAATGACACAACCCGCAACACTATTACACTATATTACACTATTACACACTATTACACACTATTACACACTATTACACACTATTACACTATTACACACTATTACACTATTACACACTATTACACTATTACACTATTACACTATTACACACTATAACACTATTACACACTATTACACTATTACACTATTACACACTATTACACAATATTACACTATTACACACTATTACACTATTACACACTATTACACTATTACACTATTACACACTATTACACTATTACACTATTACACACTATTACACTATTACACTATTATACACTATTACACTATTACACACTATTACACACTATTACACTATTACACACTATTACACTATTACACTATTACACACTATTACACTATTACACACTATTACACTATTACACTATTACACACTATTACACTATTACACACTATTACACTATTACACACTATTACACTATTACACACTATTACACTATTACACTATTACACTATTACACACTATAACACTATTACACTATTACACTATTACACACTATTGCACTATTACACTATTACACTATTACACACTATTACACTATTACACACTATTACACTATTACACTATTACACACTATTACACTATTACACTATTACACACTATTACACTATTACACACTATTACACTATTACACACTATTACACTATTACACACTATTACACTATTACACTATTACACACTATTACACTATTACACTATTACACACTATTACACTATTACACACTATTACACTATTACACACTATTACACTATTACACTATTACACACTATTACACTATTACACTATTACACACTATTACACTATTACACTATTACACACTATTACACTATTACACTATTACACACTATTACACTATTACACACTATTACACTATTACACTATTACACACTATTACACTATTACACTATTACACACTATTACACTATTACACACTATTACACTATTACACACTATTACACTATTACACTATTACACACTATTACACTATTACACTATTACACTATAACACTATTACACTATTACACACTATTACACTATTACACACTATTGCACACTATTACACTATTACACACTATTACACACTATTACACTATTACACTATTACACACTATTACACACTATTACACACTATTACACTATTACACACTATTACACACTATTACACTATTACACTATTACACACTATTACACACTATTACACTATTACACTATTACACACTATTACACTATTACACTATTACACACTATTACACACTATTACACTATTACACACTATTACACACTATTACACTATTACACACTATTACACTATTACACTATTACACACTATTACACTATTACACTATTACACTATTACACACTATTACACTATTACACACTATTACACTATTACACACTATTACACTATAACACACTATTACACTATTACACACTATTACACTATTACACTATTACACACTATTACACTATTACACACTATTACACTATTACACTATTACACACTATTACACTATTACACACTATTACACACTATTACACTATTACACACTATTACACACTATTACACACTATTACACTATTACACACTATTACACACTATTACACTATTACACTATTACACACTATAACACTATTACACACTATTACACTATTACACACTATTGCACTATTACACTATTACACACTATTACACTATTACACACTATTACACTATTACACACTATTACACTATTACACTATTACACACTATTACACTATTACACTATTACACACTATTACACTATTACACTATTACACACTATTACACTATTACACACTATTACACTATTACACTATTACACACTATTACACTATTACACTATTACACACTATTACACTATTACACACTATTACACTATTACACACTATTACACTATTACACTATTACACACTATTACACTATTACACACTATTACACTATTACACTATTACACACTATAACACTATTACACTATTACACTATTACACACTATTGCACTATTACACTATTACACACTATTACACTATTACACACTATTACACTATTACACTATTACACACTATTACACACTATTACACACTATTACACTATTACACACTATTACACACTATTACACTATTACACTATTACACACTATTACACACTATTACACTATTACACTATTACACACTATTACACTATTACACTATTACACACTATTACACACTATTACACTATTACACACTATTACACACTATTACACTATTACACACTATTACACTATTACACTATTACACACTATTACACTATTACACTATTACACTATTACACACTATTACACTATTACACACTATTACACTATTACACACTATTACACTATTACACACTATTACACTATTACACACTATTACACTATTACACTATTACACACTATTACACTATTACACACTATTACACTATTACACTATTACACACTATTACACTATTACACACTATTACACTATTACACACTATTACACTATTACACACTATTACACACTATTACACACTATTACACTATTACACACTATTACACACTATTACACTATTACACTATTACACACTATTACACTATTACACTATTACACACTATAACACTATTACACACTATTACACTATTACACACTATTGCACTATTACACTATTACACACTATTACACTATTACACACTATTACACTATTACACTATTACACACTATTACACTATTACACTATTACACTATTACACTATTACACACTATTACACACTATTACACTATTACACTATTACACTATTACACACTATTACACTATTACACTATTACACACTATTACACTATTACACTATTACACACTATTACACTATTACACACTATTACACACTATTACACTATTACACTATTACACTATTACACACTATTACACACTATTACACTATTACACACTATTACACACTATTACACTATTACACACTATTACACACTATTACACACTATTACACACTATTACACACTATTACACTATTACACTATTACACTATTACACACTATTACACTATTACACTATTACACTATTACACACTATTACACTATTACACTATTACACTATTACACACTATTACACTATTACACTATTACACTATTACACACTATTACACTATTACACTATTACACACTATTACACTATTACACACTATTACACTATTACACTATTACACACTATTACACTATTACACACTATTACACTATTACACACTATTACACACTATTACACTATTACACACTATTACACTATTACACACTATTACACTATTACACTATTACACACTATTACACTATTACACCGAGTACAATGGCACAATCCGCAAGTCTCTACGACAAACGGTTCAAGAGATACACTGTGTGGCCTAAGGGGGCGTGGTCTAAGGATCGGGGGAGTGGTCAACATCGACCAATGAAAGGTGGTCAACAGGGGGAGTGGTCAACATCGACCAATGAAAGGTGGTCAACATCGACCAATGGCACAATCCGCAAGTCTCTACGACAAACGGTTCAAGAGATACACTGAGGGGGTGTGGCCTAAGGGGGCGTGGTCTAAGGATCGGGGGAGTGGTCAACATCGACCAATGAAAGGGGGTCAACATGGACCAATGAAAAATGAAAGAGGATATCCCTACTGAGTACAATGACACAACCCACAAGACAGAGGGCGCTGTCAGCAATTCAGTAGTGCAACACAGTGATGGCCAATGATGGGTTAAGTGGATGATGTCATTGGCAGCTCAGCCACGAGCCACACAGCTGAACCAATCATGAGTGAGCCATGAGCCACACAGGTGAAGCAATCACTATGACTTGCATATTTTCGATCCAATGCATTTCTATGGAGGCAGATGCATGACTGCATTGTCACATTGATTAAAAGAAAACTATAAGAGATGAAGCGTTGTGACGCGCACATGAGCACTACAACGAGTAGGCGAAGGGTTGTGCGCGATATTGTGACATTCGTGCGATATTGTGGCACTCCTTCGGCGATCGGAACAGAAGGCTAAAAAATAGTGTGAAAAATGTGATTTCTAGAGTGCGATTGCATGGCGGTCAATGGGGAGGAGAACCTTCAAACAAATGGTCGTCAGTTGAGATAGAAATGTCCAATTCCATTTATTTTTCTTTTGTGAGCGGGTTGACAGCCGTGTCATCGTTTTGATGTGTTTGTTTTATTTCTACGTCCAAAATTGAGATCACACTCGCAATTCACCCAAGGTAGGGGGAAAAAGATTATTTCAGCTGCTACACTCTAAAATGCAATGCATTCCCAATGGGACAGATATTTTACCGTTTAAAGTCGATTCGTAGCCAGACGGTGCGGTGAAACTTTACGAGTTCGGAGACCGGTGTTGCCATAGGCAAGCCGCTCGTTTTGATACCTTTCACGTGTATGGGGCGCGAACGCTTACGTGTTGCAAAGTGTTTGCAAAATCTGAGAATATAAATAATAAGTATATACTAGACAATTCCGCGCGGGGGAAATTGTGAAAGTGTGGGTGACGCCTGTGCACCGCCGGCCAGCGGGGGAGAGGGTCTCTCGCGAGTCTCTATGACAAACGGTTCAAAGGATAAAAAAAAGGGGCGCGGCCTAAGGATCGGGGGAGTGGTCAACATAGACCATTTGAAGATGACTACAGATGTGATTTTATTAACTATAACACAAACTCCCTTTCGTGTTGTATTATTTAATACTCACCCTTTCTCATGGCACCATGTGTCCAAGAAGTGGCAGATCAAACTAAATGATCTATTACACACTATTACACTATTACACACTATTACACTATTACACTATTACACACTATTACACACTAGTACACACTATTACACTATTACACACTATTACACACTATTACACTATTACACACTATTACACTATTACACACTATTACACTATTACACTATTACACACTATTACACTATTACACTATTACACACTATTACACTATTACACTATTACACACTATTACACACTATTACACTATTACACTATTACACACTATTACACACTATTACACTATTACACTATTACACACTATTACACTATTACACACTATTACACTATTACACACTATTACACTATTACACACTATTACACTATTACACACTATTACACTATTACACACTATTACACTATTACACTATTACACACTATTACACTATTACACTATTACACACTATTACACTATTACACTATTACACACTATTACACTATTACACTATTACACACTATTACACACTATTACACTATTACACTATTACACACTATTACACACTATTACACTATTACACTATTACACACTATTACACTATTACACACTATTACACTATTACACACTATTACACTATTACACACTATTACACTATTACACACTATTACACTATTACACACTATTACACTATTACACTATTACACACTATTACACTATTACACACTATTACACTATTACACACTATTACACTATTACACTATTACACACTATTACACTATTACACTATTACACACTATTACACTATTACACACTATTACACTATTAGACACTATTACACTATTACACACTATTACACACTATTACACTATTACACACTATTACACTATTACACTATTACACACTATTACACTATTACACACTATTACACTATTACACACTATTACACTATTACACTATTACACACTATTACACTATTACACACTATTACACTATTACACACTATTACACTATTACACTATTACACTATTACACACTATTACACTATTACACACTATTACACTATTACACTATTACACACTATTACACTATTACACTATTACACACTATTACACACTATTACACTATTACACTATTACACACTATTACACACTATTACACTATTACACTATTACACACTATTACACTATTACACACTATTACACTATTACACACTATTACACTATTACACACTATTACACTATTACACACTATTACACTATTACACACTATTACACTATTACACTATTACACACTATTACACTATTACACTATTACACACTATTACACTATTACACTATTACACACTATTACACTATTACACTATTACACACTATTACACACTATTACACTATTACACTATTACACACTATTACACACTATTACACTATTACACTATTACACACTATTACACTATTACACACTATTACACTATTACACACTATTACACTATTACACACTATTACACTATTACACACTATTACACTATTACACACTATTACACTATTACACTATTACACACTATTACACTATTACACACTATTACACTATTACACTATTACACACTATTACACTATTACACTATTACACACTATTACACTATTACACACTATTACACTATTACACACTATTACACTATTACACTATTACACACTATTACACTATTACACTATTACACACTATTACACTATTACACACTATTACACTATTAGACACTATTACACTATTACACACTATTACACACTATTACACTATTACACACTATTACACTATTACACTATTACACACTATTACACTATTACACACTATTACACTATTACACACTATTACACTATTACACTATTACACACTATTACACTATTACACACTATTACACTATTACACACTATTACACTATTACACTATTACACTATTACACACTATTACACTATTACACACTATTACACTATTACACTATTACACACTATTACACTATTACACACTATTACACTATTACACTATTACACTATTACACACTATTACACTATTACACTATTACACACTATTACACTATTACACACTATTACACTATTACACACTATTACACTATTACACACTATTACACTATTACACACTATTACACTATTACACTATTACACACTATTACACTATTACACACTATTACACTATTACACACTATTACACTATTACACTATTACACACTATTACACTATTACACACTATTACACTATTACACACTATTACACTATTACACTATTACACTATTACACACTATTACACACTATTACACACTATTACACTATTACACTATTACACACTATTACACTATTACACTATTACACTATTACACACTATTACACTATTACACACTATTACACTATTACACACTATTACACTATTACACACTATTACACTATTACACTATTACACACTATTACACTATTACACTATTACACTATTACACACTATTACACTATTACACACTATTACACTATTACACACTATTACACTATTACACACTATTACACTATTACACACTATTACACTATTACACTATTACACACTATTACACTATTACACACTATTACACTATTACACTATTACACACTATTACACTATTACACACTATTACACTATTACACTATTACACACTATTACACTATTAGACACTATTACACTATTAGACACTATTACACTATTACACACTATTACACTATTACACTATTACACACTATTACACACTATTACACTATTACACACTATTACACTATTACACTATTACACACTATTACACTATTACACACTATTACACTATTACACAATATTACACTATTACACACTATTACACTATTACACTATTACACACTATTACACACTATTACACTATTACACTATTACACACTATTACACTATTACACACTATTACACTATTACACCGAGTACAATGGCACAATCCGCAAGTCTCTACGACAAACGGTTCAAGAGATACACTGAGGGGGTGTGGCCTAAGGGGGCGTGGTCTAAGGATCGGGGGAGTGGTCAACATCGACCAATGAAAGGTGGTCAACATCGACCAATGGCACAATCCCCAAGTCTCTACGACAAACGGTTCAAGAGTTACACTGAGGGGGTGTGGCCTAAGGGGGCGTGGTCTAATGATCGGGGGAGTGGTCAACATCGACCAATGAAAGGTGGTCAACAGGGGGAGTGGTCAACATCGACCAATGAAAGGTGGTCAACATCGACTAATGGCACAATCCGCAAGTCTCTACGACAAACGGTTCAAGAGATACACTGAGGGGGTGTGGCCTAAGGGGGCGTGGTCTAAGGATCGGGGGAGTGGTCAACATCGACCAATGAAAGGGGGTCAACATGGACCAATGAAAAATGAAAGAGGATATCCCTACTGAGTACAATGACACAACCCACAAGACAGAGGGCGCTGTCAGCAATTCAGTAGTGCAACACAGTGATGGCCAATGATGGGTTAAGTGGATGATGTCATTGGCAGCTCAGCCACGAGCCACACAGCTGAACCAATCATGAGTGAGCCATGAGCCACACAGGTGAAGCAATCACTATGACTTGCATATTTTCTATCTAATGCATTTCTATGGAGGCAGATGCATGACTGCATTGTCACATTGATTAAAAGAAAACTATAAGAGATGAAGCGTTGTGACGCGCACATGAGCACTACAACGAGTAGGCGAAGGGTTGTGCGCGATATTGTGACATTCGTGCGATATTGTGGCACTCCTTCGGCGATCGGAACAGAAGGCTAAAAAATAGTGTGAAAAATGTGATTTCTAGAGTGCGATTGCATGGCGGTCAATGGGGAGGAGAACCTTCAAACAAATGGTCGTCAGTTGAGATAGAAATGTCCAATTCCATTTATTTTTCTTTTGTGAGCGGGTTGACAGCCGTGTCATCGTTTTGATGTGTTTGTTTTATTTCTACGTCCAAAATTGAGATCACACTCGCAATTCACCCAAGGTAGGGGGAAAAAGATTATTTCAGCTGCTACACTCTAAAATGCAATGCATTCCCAATGGGACCGATATTTTACCGTTTAAAGTCGATTCGTAGCCAGACGGTGCGGTGAAACTTTACGAGTTCGGAGACCGGTGTTGCCATAGGCAAGCCGCTCGTTTTGATACCTTTCACGTGTATGGGGCGCGAACGCTTACGTGTTGCAAAGTGTTTGCAAAATCGGTGGAATAAATAAATAATAAATAATAAAAAGAGTATGGATATGTATAGTGTGGGTGGCAACCTGGCTTCGCCAGGTCACCCACACTAACTAGACAATTCCGCGCGGGGGAAATTGTGAAAGTGTGGGTGACGCCTGTGCACCGCCGGCCAACGGGGGAGAGGGTCTCTCGCGAGTCTCTATGACAAACGGTTCAAAGGATACAAAAAGGGGGCGCGGCCTAAGGATCGGGGGAGTGGTCAACATAGACCAATCAAAGAGGATATCCCTAATGAGTGCAATGACACAACCCGCAACACTATTACACTATTACACACTATTACACTATTACACTATTACACACTATTACACTATTACACACTATTACACTATTACACACTATTACACTATTACACTATTACACTATTACACAATATTACACTATTACACACTATTACACTATTACACTATTACACACTATTACACTATTACACACTATTACACACTATTACACTATTACACACTATTACACTATTACACTATTACACACTATTACACTATTACACACTATTACACACTATTACACACTATTACACTATTACACTATTACACACTATTACACACTATTACACTATTACACACTATTACACTATTACACTATTACACACTATTAAACTATTACACTATTACACACTATTACACTATTACACACTATTACACTATTACACTATTACACACTATTACACTATTACACTATTACACACTATTACACACTATTACACTATTACACTATTACACACTATTACACACTATTACACTATTACACTATTACACACTATTACACTATTACACACTATTACACTATTACACTATTACACACTATTACACTATTACACACTATTACACTATTACACTATTACACACTATTACACTATTACACTATTACACACTATTACACTATTACACACTATTACACTATTACACTATTACACACTATTACACTATTACACACTATTACACTATTACACTATTACACACTATTACACTATTACACACTATTACACTATTACACACTATTACACTATTACACACTATTACACACTATTACACTATTACACACTATTACACTATTACACACTATTACACTATTACACTATTACACACTATTACACTATTACACACTATTACACTATTACACTATTACACACTATTACACTATTACACTATTACACACTATTACACTATTACACACTATTACACTATTACACACTATTACACTATTACACACTATTACACTATTACACTATTACACACTATTACACTATTACACTATTACACACTATTACACTATTACACTATTACACACTATTACACTATTACACACTATTACACTATTACACACTATTACACTATTACACACTATTACACTATTACACACTATTACACTATTACACACTATTACACTATTACACACTATTACACTATTACACTATTACACACTATTACACTATTAGACACTATTACACTATTACACACTATTACACTATTACACTATTACACACTATTACACACTATTACACTATTACACACTATTACACTATTACACTATTACACACTATTACACACTATTACACTATTACACACTATTACACTATTACACTATTACACACTATTACACTATTACACACTATTACACTATTACACTATTACACACTATTACACACTATTACACTATTACACTATTACACACTATTACACTATTACACACTATTACACTATTACACTATTACACACTATTACACTATTACACACTATTACACTATTACACTATTACACACTATTACACTATTACACACTATTACACTATTATACACTATTACACTATTACACACTATTACACTATTACACTATTACACACTATTACACTATTACACACTATTACACTATTACACACTATTACACACTATTACACTATTACACACTATTACACTATTAGACACTATTACACTATTACACTATTACACTATTACACACTATTACACTATTACACACTATTACACTATTACACTATTACACACTATTACACTATTACACTATTACACTATTACACACTATTACACTATTACACACTATTACACTATTACACACTATTACACTATTACACGATTACACGATTACACTATTACACTATTACACTATTACACAATATTACACTATTACACTATTACACACTATTACACACTATTACACTATTACACACTATTACACTATTACACTATTACACACTATTACACTATTACACACTATTACACACTATTACACTATTACACACTATTACACTATTACACTATTACACACTATTACACTATTACACACTATTACACTATTACACTATTACACACTATAACACTATTACACTATTACACACTATTACACTATTACACACTATTGCACTATTACACTATTACACACTATTACACTATTACACACTATTACACTATTACACTATTACACACTATTACACTATTACACTATTACACACTATTACACTATTACACTATTACACACTATTACACTATTACACACTATTACACTATTACACTATTACACACTATTACACTATTACACACTATTACACTATTACACACTATTACACACTATTACACTATTACACTATTACACACTATTACACTATTACACACTATTACACTATTACACTATTACACACTATTACACTATTACACACTATTACACTATTACACTATTACACACTATTACACTATTACACTATTACACTATTACACACTATTACACACTATTACACTATTACACTATTACACACTATTACACTATTACACAATATTACACTATTACACACTATTACACTATTACACACTATTACACACTATTACACCATTACACTATTACACTATTACACACTATTACACTATTACACACTATTACACTATTACACTATTACACACTATTACACTATTACACACTATTACACTATTACACCGAGTACAATGGCACAATCCGCAAGTCTCTACGACAAACGGTTCAAGAGATACACTGAGGGGGTGTGGCCTAAGGGGGCGTGGTCTAAGGATCGAGGGAGTGGTCAACATCGACCAATGAAAGGTGGTCAACATCGACTAATGGCACAATCCGCAAGTCTCTACGACAAACGGTTCAAGAGATACACTGAGGGGGTGTGGCCTAAGGGGGCGTGGTCTAAGGATCGGGGGAGTGGTCAACATCGACCAATGAAAGGGGGTCAACATGGACCAATGAAAAATGAAAGAGGATATCCCTACTGAGTACAATGACACAACCCACAAGACAGAGGGCGCTGTCAGCAATTCAGTAGTGCAACACAGTGATGGCCAATGATGGGTTAAGTGGATGATGTCATTGGCAGCTCAGCCACGAGCCACACAGCTGAACCAATCATGAGTGAGCCATGAGCCACACAGGTGAAGCAATCACTATGACTTGCATATTTTCTATCTAATGCATTTCTATGGAGGCAGATGCATGACTGCATTGTCACATTGATTAAAAGAAAACTATAAGAGATGAAGCGTTGTGACGCGCACATGAGCACTACAACGAGTAGGCGAAGGGTTGTGCGCGATATTGTGACATTCGTGCGATATTGTGGCACTCCTTCGGCGATCGGAACAGAAGGCTAAAAAATAGTGTGAAAAATGTGATTTCTAGAGTGCGATTGCATGGCGGTCAATGGGGAGGAGAACCTTCAAACAAATGGTCGTCAGTTGAGATAGAAATGTCCAATTCCATTTATTTTTCTTTTGTGAGCGGGTTGACAGCCGTGTCATCGTTTTGATGTGTTTGTTTTATTTCTACGTCCAAAATTGAGATCACACTCGCAATTCACCCAAGGTAGGGGGAAAAAGATTATTTCAGCTGCTACACTCTAAAATGCAATGCATTCCCAATGGGACCGATATTTTACCGTTTAAAGTCGATTCGTAGCCAGACGGTGCGGTGAAACTTTACGAGTTCGGAGACCGGTGTTGCCATAGGCAAGCCGCTCGTTTTGATACCTTTCACGTGTATGGGGCGCGAACGCTTACGTGTTGCAAAGTGTTTGCAAAATCGGTGGAATAAAGAATAATAAATAACTAGACAATTCCGCGCGGGGGAAATTGTGAAAGTGTGGGTGACGCCTGTGCACCGCCGGCCAACGGGGGAGAGGGTCTCTCGCGAGTCTCTATGACAAACGGTTCAAAGGATACAAAAAGGGGGCGCGGCCTAAGGATCGGGGGAGTGGTTAACATAGACCAATCAAAGAGGATATCCCTACTGAGTGCAATGACACAACCCGCAACACTATTACACTATTACACAATATTACACTATTACACACTATTACACTATTACACACTATTACACACTATTACACACTATTACACTATTACACACTATAACACTATTACACTATTACACACTATTGCACTATTACACTATTACACACTATTACACTATTACACACTATTACACTATTACACTATTACACACTATTACACTATTACACTATTACACACTATTACACTATTACACTATTACACACTATTACACTATTACACTATTACACACTATTACACTATTACACACTATTACACTATTACACACTATTACACTATTACACTATTACACACTATTACACTATTACACACTATTACACTATTACACTATTACACACTATTACACTATTACACTATTACACACTATTACACTATTACACACTATTACACTATTACACACTATTACACTATTACACGCTATTACACTATTACACTATTACACACTATTACACACTATTACACTATTACACACTATTACACTATTACACACTATTACACTATTACACTATTACACACTATTACACTATTACACTATTACACACTATTACACTATTACACACTATTACACTATTACACACTATTACACTATTACACTATTACACACTATTACACACTATTACACTATTACACACTATTACACTATTACACACTATTACACACTATTACACTATTACACTATTACACTATTACACAATATTACACAATTACACACTATTACACACTATTACACTATTACACTATTACACACTATTACACTATTACACTATTACACTATTACACTATTACACACTATTACACTATTACACACTATTACACTATTACACACTATTACACTATTACACTATTACACACTATTACACTATTACACACTATTATACACTATTACACTATTACACACTATTACACTATTACACTATTACACACTATTACACTATTACACTATTACACAATATTACACTATTACACACTATTACACTATTACACACTATTACACTATTACACACTATTACACTATTACACTATTACACACTATTACACTATTACACTATTACACACTATTACACTATTACACTATTACACACTATTACACTATTACACACTATTACACTATTACACTATTACACACTATTACACTATTAAACCGAGTACAATGGCACAATCCGCAAGTCTCTACGACAAACGGTTCAAGAGATACACTGAGGGGGTGTGGCCTAAGGGGGCGTGGTCTAAGGATCGGGGGAGTGGTCAACATCGACCAATGAAAGGTGGTCAAGATCGACCAATGGCACAATCCGCAAGTCTCTACGACAAACGGTTCAAGAGATACACTGAGGGGGTGTGGCCTAAGGGGGCGTGGTCTAAGGATCGGGGGAGTGGTCAACATCGACCAATGAAAGGTGGTCAACATGGACCAATGAAAAATGAAAGAGGATATCCCTACTGAGTACAATGACACAACCCACAAGACAGAGGGCGCTGTCAGCAATTCAGTACTGCAACACAGTGATGGCCAATGATGGGTTAAGTGGATGATGTCATTGGCAGCTCAGCCACGAGCCACACAGCTGAACCAATCATGAGTGAGCCATGAGCCACACAGGTGAAGCAATCACTATGACTTGCATATTTTCTATCCAATGGATTTCTATGGAGGCAGATGCATGACTGCATTGTCACATTGATTAAAAGAAAACTATAAGAGATGAAGCGTTGTGACGCGCACATGAGCACTACAACGAGTAGGCGAAGGGTTGTGCGCGATATTGTGACATTCGTGCGATATTGTGGCACTCCTTCGGCGATCGGAACAGAAGGCTAAAAAATAGTGTGAAAAATGTGATTTCTAGAGGGCGATTGCATGGCGGTCAATGGGGAGGAGAACCTTCAAACAAATGGTCGTCAGTTGAGATAGAAATGTCCAATTCCATTTATTTTTCTTTTGTGAGCGGGTTGACAGCCGTGTCATCGTTTTGATGTGTTTGTTTTATTTCTACGTCCAAAATTGAGATCACACTCGCAATTCACCCAAGGTAGGGGGAAAAAGATTATTTCAGCTGCTACACTCTAAAATGCAATGCATTCCCAATGGGACCGATATTTTACCGTTTAAAGTCGATTCGTAGCCAGACGGTGCGGTGAAACTTTACGAGTTCGGAGACCGGTGTTGCCATAGGCAAGCCGCTCGTTTTGATACCTTTCACGTGTATGGGGCGCGAACGCTTACGTGTTGCAAAGTGTTTGCAAAATCGGTGGAATAAAGAATAATAAATAACTAGACAATTCCGCGCGGGGGAAATTGTGAAAGTGTGGGTGACGCCTGTGCACCGCCGGCCAACGGGGGAGAGGGTCTCTCGCGAGTCTCTATGACAAACGGTTCAAAGGATACAAAAAGGGGGCGCGGCCTAAGGATCGGGGGAGTGGTCAACATAGACCATTTGAAGATGACTACAGATGTGATTTTATTAACTATAACACAAACTCCCTTTCGTGTTGTATTATTTAATACTCACCCTTTCTCATGGCACCATGTGTCCAAGAAGTGGCAGATCAAACTAAATGATCTATTACACACTATTACACTATTACACACTATTACACTATTACACTATTACACACTATTACACACTAGTACACACTATTACACTATTACACACTATTACACACAGATCAAACTAAATGATCTATTACACACTATTACACTATTACACACTATTACACTATTACACTATTACACACTATTACACACTAGTACACACTATTACACTATTACACACTATTACACACTATTACACTATTACACACTATTACACTATTACACACTATTACACTATTACACACTATTACACTATTACACACTATTACACTATTACACTATTACACTATTACACACTATTACACTATTACACACTATTACACTATTACACACTATTACACTATTACACTATTACACACTATTACACTATTACAGAGTTTTTGGATTTTTTCGGGTGTTCGGGTTTTCGGACTTTTCCGAGTTTTTGAACTTTTTCGGATTTTTGATGTTTCCGAGTTTTCGGATTTTTCCGAGTTTTTGGGTTTTCGGACATTTCAGAGTTTTTGAACTTTTTCGGATTTTTGATGTTTCCGAGTTTTTGGATTTTTCCGAGTTTTTGGGTTTTCGGACTTTTCAGAGTTTTTGAACTTTTTCGGATTTTTGATGTTTCCGAGTTTTCGGATTTTTCGGAGTTTTGGGATTTTTCGGAGGATTTTTCGGAGTTTTGGGATTTTTCGGAGTTTTGGAACTTTTTAGATTTTTCCGAGTTTTCGGATTTTTCCGAGTTTTCGGGTTTTGGGATTTTTCCGAGTTTTTGAACTTTTTCGGATTTTAGATTTTTCCGAGTTTTGGGATTTTTTCGAGTTTTCGGATTTTTCCGATCAACATCGACCAATGGCACAATCCGCAAGTCTCTACGACAAACGGTTCAAGAGATACACTGAGGGGGTGTGGCCTAAGGGGGCGTGGTCTAAGGATCGGGGGAGTGGTCAACATCGACCAATGAAAGGTGGTCAACATCGACCAATGGCACAATCCCCAAGTCTCTACGACAAACGGTTCAAGAGATACACTGAGGGGGTGTGGCCTAAGGGGGCGTGGTCTAAGGATCGGGGGAGTGGTCAACATCGACCAATGAAAGGTGGTCAACAGGGGGAGTGGTCAACATCGACCAATGAAAGGTGGTCAACATCGACCAATGGCACAATCCGCAAGTCTCTACGACAAACGGTTCAAGAGATACACTGAGGGGGTGTGGCCTAAGGGGGCGTGGTCTAAGGATCGGGGGAGTGGTCAACATCGACCAATGAAAGGTGGTCAACATGGACCAATGAAAAATGAAAGAGGATATCCCTACTGAGTACAATGACACAACCCACAAGACAGAGGGCGCTGTCAGCAATTCAGTACTGCAACACAGTGATGGCCAATGATGGGTTAAGTGGATGATGTCATTGGCAGCTCAGCCACGAGCCACACAGCTGAACCAATCATGAGTGAGCCATGAGCCACACAGGTGAAGCAATCACTATGACTTGCATATTTTCTATCCAATGCATTTCTATGGAGGCAGATGCATGACTGCATTGTCACATTGATTAAAAGAAAACTATAAGAGATGAAGCGTTGTGACGCGCACATGAGCACTACAACGAGTAGGCGAAGGGTTGTGCGCGATATTGTGACATTCGTGCGATATTGTGGCACTCCTTCGGCGATCGGAACAGAAGGCTAAAAAATAGTGTGAAAAATGTGATTTCTAGAGTGCGATTGCATGGCGGTCAATGGGGAGGAGAACCTTCAAACAAATGGTCGTCAGTTGAGATAGAAATGTCCAATTCCATTTATTTTTCTTTTGTGAGCGGGTTGACAGCCGTGTCATCGTTTTGATGTGTTTGTTTTATTTCTACGTCCAAAATTGAGATCACACTCGCAATTCACCCAAGGTAGGGGGAAAAAGATTATTTCAGCTGCTACACTCTAAAATGCAATGCATTCCCAATGGGACCGATATTTTACCGTTTAAAGTCGATTCGTAGCCAGACGGTGCGGTGAAACTTTACGAGATCGGAGACCGGTGTTGCCATAGGCAAGCCGCTCGTTTTGATACCTTTCACGTGTATGGGGCGCGAACGCTTACGTGTTGCAAAGTGTTTGCAAAATCGGTGGAATAAAGAATAATAATAACTAGACAATTCCGCGCGGGGGAAATTGTGAAAGTGTGGGTGACGCCTGTGCACCGCCGGCCAACGGGGGAGAGGGTCTCTCGCGAGTCTCTATGACATAGACAATTCCGCGCGGGGGAAATTGTGAAAGTGTGGGTGACGCCTGTGCACCGCCGGCCAACGGGGGAGAGGGTCTCTCGCGAGTCTCTATGACAAACGGTTCAAAGGATTCAAAAAAGGGGGCGCGGCCTAAGGATCGGGGAGTGGTCAACATAGACCAATCAAAGAGGATATCCCTACTGAGTGCAATGACACAACCCGCAACACTATTACACTATTACACACTATTACACTATTACATTACACTATTACACACTATTACACTATTACCACTATTACACACTATTACACTATTACACTATTACACTATTACACTATTACACTATTACACTATTACACTATTACACACTATTACACATATTACACTATTACACCTATTACACTATTACACACTATTACACTATTACACACTATTACACTATTACACACTATACACACATTACACACTATTACACTATTACACACTATAACACTATTACACTATTACACACTATTACACTATACACACTATTGCACTAACACTATTACACTATTACACACTATTACACTATTACACACTATTACACTATTACACTATTACACACTATTACACTATTACACACTATTACACTATTACACTATTACACACTATTACACCTATAACACTATTACACTATTACACACTATTACACTATTACACACTATTGCACTATTACACTATTACACTATTACACTATTACACTATTACACATATACACTATTACACTATTACACACTATTACACTATTACACACTATTACACTATTACACACTATTACACTATTACACTATTACACTATTACACACTATTACACACTATCACTATTACACACTATTACACTATACACTATTACACACTTATTACACTATATTACACTATTACACTATTACACTATTACACACTATAAATTACACACTATTACACTATTACACTTAATATTACACACTATTACCACTATTACACTATACACTATACACTATTACACTATTACACATATTACACTATTACACACTATTACACTATTACACTATTACACACTATTACACTATTACACTATTACACACTAATACACTATTACACATTACACTATTACACTATTACACTATTACACACTATTACACTATTACACACTATTACACTATTACACACTATTACACTATTACACACTATTACACTATTACACACTATTACACTATTACACACTATTACACTATTACACATATTACACTATTACACACTATTACACTATTACACTATTACACATATTACACTATTACACTATTACACACTATTACACTATTACACTATTACACATATTACACATATTACACTATTACACTATTACACTATATTACACTATTACACTATTACACTATTACACACTATTACACACTATTACACACTATTACACTATTACACAAATTACACTATTACACACTATTACACTATTAGACACTATTACACTATTACACTATACACTATTACACTATTACACACTATTACACTATTACACTATTACACTATTACACTATTACACATATTACACTATTACACACTATTACACTATTACACTATTACACACTATTACACTATTACACTATTACCACTATTACACTATTACACTATTACACACTATTACACTATTACACTATTACCACTATACACTATTACACTATTACTCACTAACTATTACACTATTACACTATTACATATACATATTACACACTATTACACTTTACACTATTACATCTACTCACTATTACACATATTACACACTATACACTATTACACATATACATATACACTATTACACACATATTACACTATTACACTATTACACTATTACACACTATACACTATTACACTATTACACACTATTACACTATTACACTATTACACACTATTACACTATACTATTACACACTATTACACTATTACACACTATTACAATATTACACTATACACACTATTACACTATTACACACTATTACACTATTACACTATTAACACTATTACACTATTACACACTATTACACTATTACACTATTACATATTACACACTATTACACTATTAGACACTATTACACTATTACACACTATTACACTATTACACTATTACACACTATTACACAATATTACACTATTACACACTATTACACTATTACACTATTACACACTATTACACTATTACACACTATTACACTATTACACAATATTACACTATTACACACTATTACACTATTACACACTATTACACTATTACACACTATTACACACTATTACACTATTACACAATATTACACTATTACACACTATTACACTATTACACACTATTACACTATTACACACTATTACACACTATTACACTATTACACACTATTACACTATTACACTATTACACACTATTACACTATTACACACTATTACACTATTACACCGAGTACAATGGCACAATCCGCAAGTCTCTACGACAAACGGTTCAAGAGATACACTGAGGGGGTGTGGCCTAAGGGGGCGTGGTCTAAGGATCGGGGGAATGGTCAACATCGACCAATGAAAGGTGGTCAACATGGACCAATGAAAAATGAAAGAGGATATCCCTACTGAGTACAATGACACAACCCACAAGACAGAGGGCGCTGTCAGCAATTCAGTACTGCAACACAGTGATGGCCAATGATGGGTTAAGTGGATGATGTCATTGGCAGCTCAGCCACAAGCCACACAGCTGAACCAATCATGAGTGAGCCATGAGCCACACAGGTGAAGCAATCACTATGACTTGCATATTTTCTATCCAATGCATTTGTATGGAGGCAGATGCATGACTGCATTGTCACATTGATTAAAAGAAAACTATAAGAGATGAAGCGTTGTGACGCGCACATGAGCACTACAACGAGTAGGCGAAGGGTTGTGCGCGATATTGTGACATTCGTGCAATATTGTGGCACTCCTTCGGCGATCGGAACAGAAGGCTAAAAAATACTGTGAAAAATGTGATTTCTAGAGTGCGATTGCATGGCGGTCAATGGGGAGGAGAACCTTCAAACAAATGGTCGTCAGTTGAGATAGAAATGTCCAATTCCATTTATTTTTCTTTTGTGAGCGGGATGACAGCCGTGTCATCGTTTTGATGTGTTTGTTTTATTTCTACGTCCAAAATTGAGATCACACTCGCAATTCACCCAAGGTAGGGGGAAAAAGATTATTTCAGCTGCTACACTCTAAAATGCAATGCATTCCCAATGGGACCGATATTTTACCGTTTAAAGTCGATTCGTAGCCAGACGGTGCGGTGAAACTTTACGAGTTCGGAGACCGGTGTTGCCATAGGCAAGCCGCTCGTTTTGATACCTTTCACGTGTATGGGGCGCGAACGCTTACGTGTTGCAAAGTGTTTGCAAAATCTGAGAATATAGATAATAAGTATATACTAGACAATTCCGCGCGGGGGAAATTGTGAAAGTGTGGGTGACGCCTGTGCACCGCCGGCCAACGGGGGAGAGGGTCTCTCGCGAGTCTCTATGACAAACGGTTCAAAGGATACAAAAAGGGGGCGCGGCCTAAGGATCGGGGGAGTGGTCAACATAGACCAATTAAAGAGGATATCCCTACTGAGTGCAATGACACAACCCGCAACACTATTACACTATTACACAATATTACACTATTACACACTATTACACACTATTACACACTATTACACTATTACACACTATTACACACTATTACACACTATTACACTATTACACTATTACACACTATAACACTATTACACTATTACACTATTACACACTATTGCACTATTACACTATTACACTATTACACACTATTACACTATTACACACTATTACACTATTACACTATTACACTATTACACACTATTACACTATTACACACTATTACACTATTACACTATTACACACTATTACACTATTACACTATTACACACTATTACACTATTACACACTATTACACTATTACACTATTACACACTATTACACTATTACACTATTACACACTATTACACTATTACACTATTACACACTATTACACTATTACACTATTACACACTATTACACTATTACACACTATTACACTATTACACACTAGTACACTATTACACTATTACACGCTATTACACTATTACACACTATTACACACTATTACACTATTACACTATTACACACTATTACACTATTACACACTATTACACTATTACACTATTACACACTATTACACTATTACACTATTACACTATTACACACTATTACACTATTACACTATTACACACTATTACACTATTACACTATTACACACTATTACACTATTACACTATTACACACTATTACACTATTACACACTATTACACTATTACACTATTACACACTATTACACTATTACACACTATTACACTATTACACACTATTACACTATTACACACTATTACACTATTACACTATTACACTATTACACACTATTACACTATTACACACTATTACACTATTACACTATTACACACTATTACACTATTACACTATTACACACTATTACACTATTACACACTATTACACTATTACACACTATTACACTATTACACACTATTACACTATTACACTATTACACACTATTACACTATTACACACTATTACACACTATTACACTATTACACACTATTACACTATTACACTATTACACAATATTACACTATTACACACTATTACACTATTACACACTATTACACTATTACACACTATTACACTATTACACTATTACACACTATTACACTATTACACACTATTACACTATTACACTATTACACACTATTACACTATTACACTATTACACACTATTACACTATTACACTATTACACACTATTACACTATTACACTATTGCACACTATTACACTATTACACACTATTACACTATTACACTATTACACACTATTACACTATTACACACTATTACACACTATTACACTATTACACACTATTACACTATTACACACTATTACACACTATTACACTATTACACTATTACACACTATTACACTATTACACACTATTATACACTATTACACTATTACACACTATTACACTATTACACACTATTACACACTATTACACTATTACACACTATTACACTATTACACACTATTACACTATTACACTATTACACTATTACACACTATTACACTATTACACACTATTACACTATTACACTATTACACACTATTACACTATTACACTATTACACACTATTACACTATTACACCGAGTACAATGGCACAATCCGCAAGTCTCTACGACAAACGGTTCAAGAGATACACTGAGGGGGTGTGGCCTAAGGGGGCGTGGTCTACGGATCGGGGGAGTGGTCAACATCGACCAATGAAAGGTGGTCAACATCGACCAATGGCACAATCCGCAAGTCTCTACGACAAACGGTTCAAGAGATACACTGAGGGGGTGTGGCCTAAGGGGGCGTGGTCTAATGATCGGGGGAGTGGTCAACATCGACCAATTACACTATTACACTATTACACACTATTACACACTATTACACTATTACACACTATTACACTATTACACTATTACACACTATTACACTATTACACTATTACACTATTACACACTATTACACTATTACACTATTACACACTATTACACTATTACACTATTACACACTATTACACTATTACACACTATTACACTATTACACACTATTACACACTATTACACTATTACACACTATTACACTATTACACACTATTACACTATTACACACTATTACACTATTACACTATTACACACTATTACACACTATTACACTATTACACACTATTACACTATTACACTATTACACACTATAACACTATTACACTATTACACACTATTACACTATTACACACTATTACACTATTACACTATTACACTATTACACACTATTACACTATTACACTATTACACACTATTACACTATTACACTATTACACACTATTACACTATTACACACTATTACACTATTACACTATTACACACTATTACACTATTACACACTATTACACTATTACATTATTACACACTATTACACTATTACACCATTACACACTATTACACTATTACACTATTACACACTATTACACTATTACACTATTACACTATTACACACTATTACACTATTACACTATTACACACTATTACACTATTACACACTATTACACTATTACACACTATTACACACTATTACACTATTACACACTATTACACTATTACACACTATTACACTATTACACACTATTACACACTATTACACTATTACACACTATTACACTATTACACACTATTACACTATTACACTATTACACAATATTACACTATTACACACTATTACACTATTACACTATTACACACTATTACACTATTACACACTATTACACTATTACACACTATTACACTATTACACACTATTACACTATTACACGCTATTACACTATTACACACTATTACACACTATTACACTATTACACTATTACACACTATTACACTATTACACACTATTACACTATTACACACTATTACACTATTACACTATTACACTATTACACTATTACACTATTACACACTATTACACTATTACACTATTACACACTATTACACTATTACACTATTACACACTATTACACTATTACACTATTACACACTATTACACTATTACACACTATTACACTATTACACTATTACACACTATTACACTATTACACACTATTACACTATTACACACTATTACACTATTACACACTATTACACTATTACACTATTACACTATTACACACTATTACACTATTACACACTATTACACTATTACACTATTACACACTATTACACTATTACACTATTACACACTATTACACTATTACACACTATTACACTATTACACACTATTACACTATTACACACTATTACACTATTACACTATTACACACTATTACACTATTACACACTATTACACACTATTACACTATTACACACTATTACACTATTACACTATTACACAATATTACACTATTACACACTATTACACTATTACACACTATTACACTATTACACACTATTACACTATTACACTATTACACACTATTACACTATTACACACTATTACACTATTACACTATTACACTATTACACTATTACACACTATTACACTATTACACTATTACACACTATTACACTATTACACTATTGCACACTATTACACTATTACACACTATTACACTATTACACTATTACACACTATTACACTATTACACACTATTACACACTATTACACTATTACACACTATTACACTATTACACACTATTACACACTATTACACTATTACACTATTACACACTATTACACTATTACACACTATTATACACTATTACACTATTACACACTATTACACTATTACACACTATTACACACTATTACACTATTACACACTATTACACTATTACACACTATTACACTATTACACTATTACACTATTACACACTATTACACTATTACACACTATTACACTATTACACTATTACACACTATTACACTATTACACTATTACACACTATTACACTATTACACCGAGTACAATGGCACAATCCGCAAGTCTCTACGACAAACGGTTCAAGAGATACACTGAGGGGGTGTGGCCTAAGGGGGCGTGGTCTACGGATCGGGGGAGTGGTCAACATCGACCAATGAAAGGTGGTCAACATCGACCAATGGCACAATCCGCAAGTCTCTACGACAAACGGTTCAAGAGATACACTGAGGGGGTGTGGCCTAAGGGGGCGTGGTCTAATGATCGGGGGAGTGGTCAACATCGACCAATGAAAGGGGGTCAACATGGACCAATGAAAAATGAAAGAGGATATCCCTACTGAGTACAATGACACAACCCACAAGACAGAGGGCGCTGTCCAGCAATTCAGTAGTGCAACACAGTGATGGCCAATGATGGGTTAAGTGGATGATGTCATTGGCAGGTCAGCTCAGCCATGAGCCCTGAGCCTCACAGCTGTTAAGCCTGAACCAATCAGCCATGAGCACAATGACTTGCATATTCTGAAATTTCTTTACATGACTGCATTGTCACGTTGATTAAAAGAAAACTATAAGAGATGAAGCGTTGTGACTCGCACAAGAGCACTACAACGAGTAGGCGAAGGGTTGTGCGCGAGATTGTGGCATTCGTGCGATATTGTGGCACTCCTTCGGCGATCGGAACAGAAGGCTAAAAAAAAATTGATTTCTAGAGGGCGATTGCATGGCGGTCAATGGGGGGGAGAACCTTCAAACAAATGGTCGTCAGTTGAGATAGAAATGTCCAATTCCATTTATTTTTCTTTTGTGAGCGGGATGACAGCCGTGTCATCGTTTTGATGTGTTTGTTTTATTTCTACGTCCAAAATTGAGATCACACTCGCAATTCACCCAAGGTAGGGGGAAAAAGATTATTTCAGCTGCTACACTCTAAAATGCAATGCATTCCCAATGGGACCGAAATTTTACCGTTTAAAGTCGATTCGTAGCCAGACGGTGCGGTGAAACTTTTACGGGTTCGAAGACCGCAGTTGCCATAGGCAAGCCGCTCGTTTTGATACCTTTCACGTGTATGGTGCGCGAACGCTTACGTGTTGCAAAGTGTTTGAAACTCTAAATTGCAATGTATTTCCGAAATTTTACCGTTTAAAGTCGATTCGTAGCCAGACGGTGCGGTGAAACTTTACGAGTTCGAATAGCATATCGAGTTGGAGCAAGCCGGTCGTTTTGATACCTTTCACGTGTATGGGGCGCAAACGCTCTGGCACGAGTGTTGTTTGGAAAATCTGAGAATATAGATAATAAGTATATACTAGACAATTCCGCGCGGGGGAAATTGTGAAAGTGTGGGTGACGCCTGTGCACCGCCGGCCAACGGGGGAGAGGGTCTCTCGCGAGTCTCTATGACAAACGGTTCAAAGGATACAAAAAGGGGGTGCGGCCTAAGGATCGGGGGAGTGGTCAACATAGACCAATCAAAGAGGATATCCCTACTGAGTGCAATGACACAACCCGCAACACTATTACACTATTATTGTTGTATTGTTTTTGGATTTTTTCGGGTTTTCGGACTTTTCCGAGTTTTTGAACTTTTTCGGATTTTTGATGTTTCCGAGTTTTCGGATTTTTCCGAGTTTTTGGGTTTTCGGACTTTTCCGAGTTTTTGAACTTTTTCGGATTTTTGATGTTTCCAAGTTTTCGGATTTTTCCGAGTTTTTGGGTTTTCGGACTTTTCAGAGTTTAACTTTTTCGGATTTTTGATGTTTCCGAGTTTTCGGAATTTTCCGAGTTTTTGGATTTTTCCGAGTTTTCGGATTTTCGGACTTTTCCGAGTTTTTGGGTTTTCGGACTTTTCAGAGTTTTTGAACTTTTTCGGATTTTTGATGTTTCCGAGTTTTCGGAATTTTCCGAGTTTTTGGGTTTTCGGACTTTTCAGAGTTTTTGAACTTTTTCGGATTTTTGATGTTTCCGAGTTTTCGGAATTTTCCGAGTTTTTGGATTTTTCCGAGTTTTCGGATTTTCGGACTTTTCCGAGTTTTTGAACTTTTTCGGATTTTTGATGTTTCCGAGTTTTCGGATTTTTCTGAGTTTTGGGATTTTTCCGAGTTTTGGAACTTTTTAGATTTTTCCGATTTTTCGGATTTTTCCGAGTTTTCGGGTTTTGGGATTTTTCCGAGTTTTTGAACTTTTTCGGATTTTAGATTTTTCCGAGTTTTGGGATTTTTTTGAGTTTTCGGATTTTTCCGATCAACATCGACCAATGGCACAATCCGCAAGTCTCTACGACAAACGGTTCAAGAGATACACTGAGGGGGTGTGGCCTAAGGGGGCGTGGTCTAAGGATCGGGGGAGTGGTCAACATCGACCAATGAAAGGTGGTCAACATCGACCAATGGCACAATCCCCAAGTCTCTACGACAAACGGTTCAAGAGATACACTGAGGGGGTGTGGCCTAAGGGGGCGTGGTCTAAGGATCGGGGGAGTGGTCAACATCGACCAATGAAAGGTGGTCAACAGGGGGAGTGGTCAACATCGACCAATGAAAGGTGGTCAACATCGACTAATGGCACAATCCGCAAGTCTCTACGACAAACGGTTCAAGAGATACACTGAGGGGGTGTGGCCTAAGGGGGCGTGGTCTAAGGATCGGGGGAGTGGTCAACATCGACCAATGAAAGGGGGTCAACATGGACCAATGAAAAATGAAAGAGGATATCCCTACTGAGTACAATGACACAACCCACAAGACAGAGGGCGCTGTCAGCAATTCAGTAGTGCAACACAGTGATGGCCAATGATGGGTTAAGTGGATGATGTCATTGGCAGCTCAGCCACGAGCCACACAGCTGAACCAATCATGAGTGAGCCATGAGCCACACAGGTGAAGCAATCACTATGACTTGCATATTTTCTATCTAATGCATTTCTATGGAGGCAGATGCATGACTGCATTGTCACATTGATTAAAAGAAAACTATAAGAGATGAAGCGTTGTGACGCGCACATGAGCACTACAACGAGTAGGCGAAGGGTTGTGCGCGATATTGTGACATTCGTGCGATATTGTGGCACTCCTTCGGCGATCGGAACAGAAGGCTAAAAAATAGTGTGAAAAATGTGATTTCTAGAGTGCGATTGCATGGCGGTCAATGGGGAGGAGAACCTTCAAACAAATGGTCGTCAGTTGAGATAGAAATGTCCAATTCCATTTATTTTTCTTTTGTGAGCGGGTTGACAGCCGTGTCATCGTTTTGATGTGTTTGTTTTATTTCTACGTCCAAAATTGAGATCACACTCGCAATTCACCCAAGGTAGGGGGAAAAAGATTATTTCAGCTGCTACACTCTAAAATGCAATGCATTCCCAATGGGACCGATATTTTACCGTTTAAAGTCGATTCGTAGCCAGACGGTGCGGTGAAACTTTACGAGTTCGGAGACCGGTGTTGCCATAGGCAAGCCGCTCGTTTTGATACCTTTCACGTGTATGGGGCGCGAACGCTTACGTGTTGCAAAGTGTTTGCAAAATCGGTGGAATAAAGAATAATAATTATAAATAAAAAGAGTATGGATATGTATAGTGTGGGTGGCAACCTGGCTTCGCCAGGTCACCCACACTAACTAGACAATTCCGCGCGGGGGAAATTGTGAAAGTGTGGGTGACGCCTGTGCACCGCCGGCCAACGGTATATATAACAGCACTGATCAGCGAGTCTCTATGACAAACGGTTCAAAGGATACAAAAAGGGGGCGCGGCCTAAGGATCGGGGGAGTGGTCAACATAGACCAATCAAAGAGGATATCCCTACTGTGTAGTGCAATGACACTCTCTCTGCAATGATTCTCTTTCTAATTTCATGGCCGTCAAGATCTATATGACTACAGATGTGATTTTATTAACTATAACACAAACTCCCTTTCGTGTTGTATTATTTAATACTCACCCTTTCTCATGGCACCATGTGTCCAAGAAGTGGCAGATCAAAGGTCTCTTCTCACTCAACAATTACTGAACCCCAGGATGCGTCAGTCACCATACACCGGCTGTTTCCATCATCTGCAAAAGCAACGCAAAACATCTCTGATCAGTGCTGCATAGTCAATTCAAGGTGCATCACGATTGCATTACCACAATTACATTATCACAAGTAGCTTTTATACAATGCGGATGTAGCCAAAGGATAAGATTTCAATTCTCCTTACCTAAACCAGTTGGATATGCAGACTTGTTTTGATGTTGACGTCTGTCATCACATAGCTACTGAACTTGGCACCGTGCCCTAAATTCACATAAACATATTTGTAATTAAAGAGTTTTGTTGCTGTTGTTAGTCTGACCTCTCACCTGGGACTAGTACAGCAAGGTAGAACCTTTGAGGATCTGCTCATGCTGGCATAGTACTCAGGATCATTGGGGCACACAAGCTTTCCCACCACGCCAAGGTCACAGCAAAAGGGAAAGAACTAGAGATGCACCGAAAATTCGGCTACCGAAAATTATCGGCCGACAATGGTTAAAAAGGCTCTTTCGGCTCATACTACACTACACGTATGAACTCGACATAACGTTAACGTTACTCCGTTTAAATGAAGTGTTTAATTAGCAGCAATCTGTTGTTGAAAATGTATTATCGTTAAACCGGAAATGGAAATGCGAGGACAGGAAGTCGTCATCAATCGTTGTAGTCTTTTAGTCTTAACAGTCTGGAATTAATGTATGCATTCAAAAGTGCTGAATAAATGTTTTATGGGCCCATAGTGATTATTAATATTATTTAAGTTAAGTTTAGCCATAATCATGTATTTTGCCATAATCAGGTAGCTAAAAAAAATATATATATATATATATATATTTATATTAATCATTTTCGGCCTTTCGGCATTCGGCCAACTGTTTCCTATTTTCGGTATCGGTTTCGGCCAAGAATTTCCCATTCGGTGCATCCGTAGAAAGAACTAACTCAAACAGTCCACTCAGGTACATTCCACTCGAGGCAGTTTATACGAGTGGCAGAGATGAGTGTTCGACTAGGCTTAATCAAACCATGACGTCTTTAATTTTTTACGCCAAACGGATATTTAGTTACGTTTTTATTAGAGGTCATGCAAAGCTCGATCTCTCGGTGGCGAGGAGTAACGCGTGGGAGGCTCACGCTGCCCCGACACTTCCTGATTCTACTGCGCAGGCGCACCAACCGACCTGTAGGAGTCGCTGTCCACAACGCCCGATCCCCACCCATCAGTTTCCCACCCCCTAATACGGCCAATGTGTATTAGTACGAACGACCAGCTAAACTGAAAGCAAATGTGGAGCGCTGGGCTCGAACAGGCAAGCCCAGCGTCTCCAGATTCCGTGGCAAGCGCCTTGCCCACTACGCCATGTAGCCGCCTTCCATCTCATATTTTTTTTTTTATTTATTATTATTATATATATATATATATATATATATATATATATATATATATATATATATATTTAACAAACATAAACAAACATGTTTTTTTTTTTTTTCTTTTTTTAACAAACATATAAACAAACATGACAACACATGATAAGATATACAAGCATTGGGGCACACAAGCACACAAGCTTTCCCACCACGCCAAGGTCACAGCAAAAGGGAAAGAACTAACAGTCCACTCAGGTACATTCTTTGTTTGGCTAGGCTTATCCAAAGTTTATATTAACACAACAGAACAGAATGAGAGAGAGAGAGAGAGAGAGACCACGGCAGCTTTATATGAACACAACAGAATGAGAGCGAGAGAGAAGTTGATGATAACCTGTACTTTTATAAGAGAAAGAAGGGAGGTTATAATCGTAATAATTTTGACTACGGAACACATTTTGTTCGTTTTGTAGATCTATTAATAGATCCATCTGATTGATGATAACCTGTACTTTTATAAGAGAAAGAAGGGAGGTTATAATCGTAATAATTTTGACTACGGAACACAGTTTGTTCGTTTTGTAGATCTATTAATAGATCCATCTGATTGATGATAACCTGTACTTTTATAAGAGAAAGAAGGGAGGTTATAATCGTAATAATTTTGACTACGGAACACATTTTGTTCGTTTTGTAGATCTATTAATAGATCCATCTGATTGATGATAACCTGTACTTTTATAAGAGAAAGAAGGGAGGTTATAATCGTAATAATTTTGACTACGGAACACATTTTGTTCGTTTTGTAGATCTATTAATAGATCCATCTGATTGATGATAACCTGTACTTTTATAAGAGAAAGAAGGGAGGTTATAATCGTAATAATTTTGACTACGGAACACATTTTGTTCGTTTTGTAGATCTATTAATAGATCCATCTATTTAAACGTGACGAACGGGGTATTTCGGGGGGGCCGTCCGGTCCCTGCGCGGTGTACTTTTTTCTTCGTGTACTTTTTTCAACAACCACAGTGGTTTCAGCCAAAACCACTGCACCCACCACAAGTTCACAGACTACAATCACTCCCGACACCAACCACAACCACAATGGCTACATGGAATGACGCAAAGTTCTAAGTAGAGCTCAAAATACAGTATACAGGATTGTGGTAACTCCAATATGTGCGTAATACTCCAGACTGTAGACATTGCTGCGGTCTTGAAGTGTAAATGTGATCCAACAATGTGGTCTTGTCAGTGGTGGCTTCTCGGACCAGTTGGGTATATCCTCTGCTGTTAAACAGTTCAGATATGGGCTTCCTTGATCCGGAAAGTAGATCCTCATTAAAATCTCCACAGACTACGACTGGCTGATGATTCATAATTTCCAAAGTGTCCAAAAGCGCCTGCAGTTTTGGTATGAATTGGCAAGGACTGTAATCTGGTGGTCTGTACACGGCAGCGATTAAAGCTTTGACAGGGGCCTCAACCTTCACAACGACACACTCCAGGTCAGTCACATTTTGCAGGAAATGCCTTTCAAATGCCTGGCAATGGTCCCTCACGTAGACGGCGACACCACCGCCCGCTCTTTTTGCCAACCGAGGAAGGTTTGTGTACGACTCATGTCTGTTGCGTTTGAACATGGTGTACCCTTCCAACTGCAGACTGTCGGCAACAAAAGAGCCAGAGAGGTGAGTTTCGGTGAGGCACAGAACATCGGCAAGTGGCAACTCGTGATGCCGTTTGGTATCCTGGATATGAGCCGGTAATCCTTCCGTGTTGTGGTGGACAATTGTTAATATTTGGCCATTTTCTTTTGGCTGTACATAATTTAATAGTGGCATAACCGTGTCAAACGAGGCTTTCCTCATCGACTCCAATGAAGCGGTGATTGCAGGATCAGCAAATATCTGTCTCTCATTGAAGTCGATGATGTGAAGTCCTTGCAGTGAAGTCGTTCTACTCAGAGCAACGTAGGCCATGCCTGGTGCAAAGATACGTTTCAATGAAACCACGGCAGATTGTGTCGTCATGCCTTGGACTTTATGAACGGTGCATGCGTAAGCCAGCTTGATGGGGAACTGCCTGCGAGTCACTTTCTTGAATTTCAGCCTTTCCTCTGCCCTCTCGATGTAGACCAAGTTGTCACCACGACCAGATGTCCTTTGGCGGCATCTCTGTCCTGTATCTGCATTGTCCAGCACAAGCCCAAGCATGGTCACCTCAGTAGCACCGTTGGCCGTCTGGGTGACTATTCGACCAATCGTGCCAAATGTTCCATTGACTAGCCCATCTTCAACGTCGACGTTCCGCATGATCATGACACGGGCACCCTCGGCAACTTGAAGTATGTCTAGCAGATCGCTTTTATCTCCCTTACGCGGCCTTTCTAGTCTGTCCATCTCACCCGTCATTGGATCTCTCGTGTAATCCTGTGCATCTATCTGGGTGATGTGGGAATGGAGAGCAGACAAAGTAGCGGCATTGTGCTTGGCAACCTCTTTGTTGGTTGCAAAGATGTGCATGACATCCTTAGGGCAATGGGCGGGGTTACGCACAGCCCGAACAAGCAGAGCTTTGTCCATGTGGCTTATCGGATGCGTCTTTTCCCTGACTCTGATTCTGTTCAGAAGCTCCGCAAATGGAAGGTCGTCTCTCTGTCGCATGATCTCGGTCAACGTGATCATCTCAAAGTGGCATTGCCAGAGGTCGATCGTGGCCTCCTCAAGTACGCAGAGCGGTTTGTTTTTCCCCAATGGGGGGAGCTGATAGAAATCGCCCAGCGCTATTACACACATGCCACCGAACGGTTTCTTATTGCCTTTGATTTGTTGCAGTCTCCAGTCGACGTAGGCAAACAGTTGCTTGGAAATCATTGAAACCTCATCGATGATGATGATCTCTGCATCCGACAGCTTTCCCCGCAGCACATCCAAGGTATTTCCTAGTCCTTGGTAGGGTGGCTGTAGGCTTCTTGGCAACTTCAAGAGCGAATGCAAAGTGTTACCAGAGATGTTGAAAGCTGCCGTGCCTGTAAATGCAGTCAGTATAACGGTTGGCATGGATATGTCATCATCATACAGTCTGGGGAGTTGCCGGAGTATCCTTGTTGCCTCACCGTGGATGCACTTTATGAGGTGGGATTTCCCAGTGCCAGCACCACCGGTGACAAAGTAGAAGAACTGTTGGGGGGTTTGCTCATGTTGTTGCACGCGGTCAATACACCAATCGCGAACAGAGTAAAAGATGGATGCTTGTGCCCGGTTGAGGTTCTGACACATTGTGCGCAGAAAATCGGGGCTCATCTGGGGAGCGTCCATGACTGGAATAACTCCACCAATGTACGCCGGTACATCATCTTGTTCCTCCTCATGCAGCTGAGCGTCACTTCGCTCAGCCATGCATTCCAACTGGACCACCTCACTCTCGGGGTCAAATCTGCCCCATGCATCCTCGATAGGACCATCCTTGATGAACTTGTCCATAGCTTTCTCCATCACTTTACTGTGTTTCTCAAACTTCTCTCTGTTGAGTTTAACAAATTCTGAGACTTTGACCATGTCGTGGATCCCGGGTATCGTCACCCAGGCCTGGTCGTGAAACGCTTTGTGTGTGGGTAAAAGGTCGGTTTTCAGTTTGGACACGTCACGATGGGGGAGGTACAGTTTAAGCCAATTGCCGTAGAATTTCTCTGGCTCCTTCTTCTGAGAAAAGCGACCGTATCTGATAATTGCAGGTTTCCCCCTCGTGCGTTTCTGAATGATGCCCATGTCGTTTAACAGCCTATGGCAATTTCCGCTGGTCCCCTGCTCACGGTAGAGCACTCTGTAGTGGGATGTGAAAATGGCAAGGCACATGGGTTCAAACTCCAGTGTTCGTGGTCTGGCTCTGTATTTGTCGGGAATACCCGTCATCCATACGTTCTCGTCATCCTCTGGTCTGTACTGCAGCTGGCTGAGCGGGAGACTCATTTTCAGTCCATTCTCATCAGTTTGTAGGAACAAAACCTCACGTGAGCATTTTCTCATTTTCAAACTGCACGTACGGGCCACAGCCTCCTGAGCGCTGACCTCTCTGTGTTTTGAGTAGGCTTGAAGGATTTGCTTCATTTCCTCTCGTTCAGGCACACTCTCTGGGCTGAGCTCACGGATGATTTTCGCCAGGTATTCGCTCATCTCGTGCTCCGGTTTGGTGATGTAGCTGAGCATGTACTGAATGAGCGCAAACTCGTCGAGAACGTACTGGATGTCCATGTTGGCGTTCCAGGCCGTCAACAAATATGGATTATAGTTATTCACCCAGCAGTCCTTGACATCACGCTTCATTACCATGACACTGGCATTTGTCATTTCCTGGACACATTTGGTGTACTCCGCATAAGTCAACTTGCACTGCGTCAGTAGCTGTGTCAGGTTGTCCACTTGCGCGCTGGAGTCGTTCAGTAAAGCCCACACTGGTTGGAGTTTACGTTTGGCTGCTTGCGCATCCATTGTCTGTAGTTTGCTGCTGACCTTTGCACGCTTACGTTTTTTGCTCGTACCTTCACCCGCGTTGCTCGTACCTTCACCCGCGTTGCTCGTACCTTCACCCGCGTTGCTCGTACCTTCACCCTCATCGACGCCATATGATGCCGACGGATAGGTTATGAACGACATTGGCATTGGTGGTTTTGGAAATCCAAATCTGCATGCTTTCTTACCTTTCTTGCAGCTCTTGGAATGGTTTCTGCTGTGCATTTGAAGCTCTGTGACACTCTTGTGAAGCAACGGTTCCTTGTCCTTGTCAGGCAACTGGCATGAGATGTAGCGGTCCACAAACTCGCATAGTTTGGCGTCATCGGTGACGCCAAACTCTGGGGCATTTTCTACCCAACAGAGCATGTGTATGTGAGGGCTCCCTCTGGCCTGGAATTCTACCCGGTAAAAGTAATCCACAACCACACCAATTGGATGAGCCGGAGACAGCAGCAGCTCTCTCATCAGAGCATCCACCCGCTTGTCAAACATGCGCATGGTCGTCACCGGGTTGCTTCTGAGAATGTCACATTTTTGGGCCCAGTCCAGCTCATCGAAATTAACCCGTTGACCTTCTTGGGATTTTATCGCATTGACAACTTCTGGCCAACGGAATTCTGCGGCCGAGAAGGTCAGAAAAAAGGTAGGCGTCCCCAGTTGTCTGACCATGGCAAACAGATCCTTCATCGTTTTCGACCAGTAAGCTGGAGTCCCTCTCAGCGGTTGCATGAATCGGGTTGCATCTCTGTTTTTCACCAGCCTCTCGACCTCCACCTTGTCCTGTAACATCTTGTTGCATATTTTGCGTCCATCTCGGCTAAAGGGTTTGCCTTTCCTCAACTGGATGGACATGCTGTTTGTGGCCAACTGTGTCTCGGTGACAAACTGGGCAAAGAATAGGTAGCTCTGGTCTCTCGCAAAACGATTATCGACACAGAAAAGCCTTGCGTTGAAATACATGCTTGGAGACAGCCGCACTGCTCTTTCAGCATCCAATGTATTTTCTCCGGTAGGAAACTGGACAGGGAAAGCCATTGCTTCAAGTCTGGGGACCTTGAAGAAGCCGACGGGCTTGTTTCCTTGTGCGGGGGCAATGCTAAATATGCCATCACCATACGTCAGCGTCTCTTGTCCCATGTCTAGAGGTTGCAAGCAACTATCTAGGCCTAGTCCAGGTCTGAGTGCCTCTTTCTCATTCTCTGCATTGGGTGGTTGCTGCTTTTCAACACAGTCTTGTATCTCCATCATTTCTGGCTCATCACAGCTGTCAAACTCCGTGTCTGCTTGCATCTCAAGCATTTCCGAGTCATCACAGCTGTCAAACTCCATGTCTGATTCAAATGTCACTTGCATGAAGTCAAACTGCATACTGTCAAACGTGTCAGTATAGTTGTGCAGCGAGAAATTCAGCGTGTAAATCTTGTCGAACAGATCATCCAACTGTGTGAATGTCATCATTACAGCCTTTCCATTAGGCTCAGATAGCCCGTCAGCATTTCTGCTATGAGAGTCAAACAATCCATACCTCCCAGACTGGTCTCTAAACACGGCAATGGTGTATGGTGATATAGTGAGCAGAGCATGGCTCACATCTGCAGACAGACACTGAAGTCTTGTGTGAAGATTCAAACAGTCCTTAATATCAGACAGGTTTTTCATTAATCCCGCTTGCACAGTGGATCTATGCACACTGTACGCATGGTGCTCAGTCTCGATGGCGAGTGGCGTTTCTTCCATGTGTAAATGGTAGAGGCCACGGGCACGACCTTGATCCCTCAGCGCTTTGAGGTTTTTTTTGTACACACTGTGTCCCTTATCTAGTATTTTATTAAGATCAGCCTCCTTCAAGTCACGGCCCTCATTCTGGTGTTCATTCGCGTATGCTAGAAAGGTAAGTGCCATACAGGCACACTGTTTATTCCGGAACTCACCGTCATATCGGTCATCAGCTTGGCTATAGGACGCCTGCACGGAGATCACAGGCGGTGGTGGGATGCGTGCTTCCTGCTGCACAGTGTCCTTTTCCAAAACCTCTAAGACCTGTTGAACCTCACACTGCATTTCTGGCAGATCACAGCTGTCAAACTCTGTGTCTGCTTGCATCTCAAGCATTTCCGAGTCATCACAGCTGTCAAACTCCGTGTCTGGTCGATTTATCGGTGCATCAGTGGGTGGGTCTTGTAGCAGGTCTTCAATAATTTCTGTAAACATGTCAGCATCATCTCTGATCGACACCTCTCTATAGTCTGGGTGTGCCTCAATCAATTTGGACAGGCCTGCAACTACATGTCTCATATTGACCGTGTGAAAGTTCTGATAGCCTTTGTAAATAAGACGTCGCTTCAGCTTCACTCTATACAAGTGGGATGAGCTGGGCAGTCTCGGTAGGGTGTTGACTGTGGTTTCCACCTCAGATGGCACGCACACTACAGCTCCATGTACAGCTTTCTGTTGACCTTTTGGAAGTGTGACAATCTTGGCAAAGGGCAGAACTTTGGCCAAAAGTTGTCTTTCCAGCACATTCAAATTGCAGAGCTCTGGGGGAATGGGTGCCAACTCCATTTTGTTTGCCACAGCTATGGACGAAGGTCTTCCTCTCTTTAAATGCAAATCACACGTCTGACAAATCCACTCAACTCTCCTTTCCTCAGGCACAGTGCATTGCTCAGGGCCTCCACACTGACCACCACACACATGAACAAATTTTCCTGTCAAACAGGCAGTAACCACACGTGGATTGTTCTTGTAATTAGTTCGCCGGCAAACCTTCACCTGATTGGGGAAAAGAGCACGGTGACACATTGTACATATAAAAGTTGGCCCCGCTTTAATGTGCTCCTGGAAAGTGGCCATTGCCATCTGAAGTAGCCAATTTCCTTCATCGATTTTGTTTAAAAGCTGGAATCTTTGGACTTTTTTGTATTTGCCTCTTATTTTCAATGAACAGCGCAGATTATGGGCCATTCTGAAATGCAAATCTGTTCTGTATCTCATGCGAAAATATCGCTTCCTATTGGCCCTGTAAATGGCATCAAACTGGTACCTTTGCACCATCACCTGCTTCTGCTTCTGCCGAAATTGTTGATCATGCTTGTACTTCTGCTCCTGCACCTGCTTCATTGTCTGCTTCTGCTTCTGCCGAAATTGTTGATCATGCTTGTACCTTTGCACCATCACCTGCTTCTGCTTCTGCCGAAATTGTTGATCATGCTTGTACCTTTGCACCATCACCTGCTTCTGCTTCTGCCGAAATTGTTGATCATGCTTGTACCTTTGCACCATCACCTGCTTCTGCTTCTGCCGAAATTGTTGATCATGCTTGTACTTCTGCTCCTGCACCTGCTTCTTCTTCTGCCGAAATTGTTGATCAGTCTTGTAATTCTGCTCCTGCACCTGCTTCATTGTCTGCTTCTGCTTCTGCCTATATTTTTCATTATTTCGGTACTTCTCGATTATGGTTTGCTGCTTCCTCTTCCTGAACTCTTTATCTGTTTCATATCTCTGCCTCCGAGATATTTTCTTTTTGGGAGCTTCAGACAGTTGTGAGCTTTTTTTTTGATTCCTAATTGCTCTTTGTCGCTGTCTTTTGCTTAATTTATTAGACATCTGTGGAGCCTCTTCCGTTACATTTGTGGATGGTGCATTGACTGACAGCACACACCGTGTGCTGATTGGGAGTCCAAATTCAGTTTTGGCTCCAACAGTCACCGTCACAGGCCTTTTGTCATGCAGATCCGCTTCAGACAGTTGTGAGCTTTTTCTTTGATTCCTAATTGCTCTTTGTCGCTGTCTTTTGTTTAATTTACTAGACATCTGTGGAGCCTCTTTCGTTACATTTGTGGATGGTGCATTGACTGTGCTGATTGGGAGTCCAAATTCAGTTTTGGCTCCGACAGTCACCGTCACAGGCCTTTTGTCATGCAGATCCGGTTGCACTTGTGGCACTTGTGGCAAATGGTCTGACGGAGTCTTTGTAGGTACAAATGTCACTTGCATGAAGTCAAACTGCATACTGTCAAACGTGTCAGTATAGTTGTGCAGCGAGAAATTCAGCGTGTAAATCTTGTCGAACAGATCATCCAACTGTGTGAATGTCATCATTACAGCCTTTCCATTAGGCTCAGATAGCCCGTCAGCATTTCTGCTATGAGAGTCAAACAATCCATACCTCCCAGACTGGTCTCTAAACACGGCAATGGTGTATGGTGATATAGTGAGCAGAGCATGGCTCACATCTGCAGACAGACACTGAAGTCTTGTGTGAAGATTCAAACAGTCCTTAAAATCAGACAGGTTTTTCATTAATCCCGCTTGCACAGTGGATCTATGCACACTGTACGCATGGTGCTCAGTCTCGATGGCGAGTGGCGTTTCTTCCATGTGTAAATGGTAGAGGCCACGGGCACGACCTTGATCCCTCAGCGCTTTGAGGTTTTTTTTGTACACACTGTGTCCCTTATCTAGTATTTTATTAAGATCAGCCTCCTTCAAGTCACAGCCCTCATTCTGGTGTTCATTCACGTATGCTAGAAAAGTCAGTGCCATACAGGCACACTGTTGATTCCGGAACTCACCGTCATATCGGTCATCAGCTTGACTATAGGACGCCTGCACGGAGATCACAGGCGGTGGTGGGATGCGTGCTTCCTGCTGCACAGTGTCCTTTTCCAAAACCTCTAAGACCTGTTGAACCTCACACTGTACTTCCTGCTGAGCTGTGCAAACCACAGGTAGACTACATAGCTTGCTGTCACTTACCTCCACGACGTTAGTGCAGCGTCGTTTTGCAGCCGGAACTTCCTGCTGAGCTGTGCATGGGAAAGGTGGACTACATACCTTGCTGTCACTTACCTCCACGACCTTAGTGCAGCGTCGTTTTGCAGCCTGAGACCTCTTCCCCTTGCGTGGCATGCTGTTCTTCTCACTAAATTTTGCGATAGATAATGAACAAATCAGATGGGGTTTCAAATATTCACACAGACCAGAAAGTTAAAGGAGCGCTTTACTGAAAAACAATCCAGATTTATTTTGCACATAATCTCACGTAGACCAAAACTGTAAATAGTTTAGCACACATTATTTTAGTTATGTAGACTATAATATAAGCTTGTATATGTCCTCCAATCATGTCACAGGATTATATAATCTTTGTGCTGTGTTAACTACAGGTCAATTAACCTCTTGCACCCGACGGGACCGGTCCCGAAATGACATCTGGTCATAAATCAATATTTTGTTGACTGTTGTATAAAAGTAGCGGTTTTTATTTCAAAACGTATTCAAGTATTAACAGGGCTCTACAGTGCGACCATATTGCTCGCATATGCCCCTAGAAATATGTGTGTGCGAACCGGAAAAAATCAATTACTCGCACGGTGTGCGAGTGAAGATTACAGCCTTTACCGGGAATAAAACAGAAAACGATCAAGGTATTTTTGGAAGAATCTATGAATGAAAAAGTATAACGTTCCTACATCCTGAACGATAGATAATTGATGTTGAATGGGCCATAGTAATGTCAATTTAGCAATACAATTTAAAAAAGGTATAGCCCTGCAAAGAAGGTGAACATCTCCATTAGGGCTGGGCGATATAACGATAACGATAAATATCGCGATATATTTTAATAATCGATATCGAATATCGATTTTTTTTTTTTTGTGACCTGCAACAGGGCAGTTTTAAAACCAGAGAGTCAGAGACAGTGGACAGACTTGTCTTTCTTGCCTGCAACTTAAAGTAATGGCTTTGCTTGTCCAAATGACAATACTGACCAAATTGAGATTTATTTTTCTCTTTGTCCATTTATTTTGTTTGCTTTCTAATTGACCTGGGAGAGAGGAGAGTAAAGCATTTAGAACAGTGTGCTCTGTGTGAGTAGTAAAACATGGTGTGATTCTAGCACCAGAGGTTCTCACTTTTACAATAATGTAATAACAGAATGTTACAAATGTTCCAACAATCCAGACCTAAAACAATACCAGCTATATTAGTAGACATGTGCTAATGCTTGTATTGCATCTCATTGCTACCGCAGCAAAAGCTATCCGATTAGACGTTTTACACCAGCAAGATCTGAAAGAACATTCACTCCAACATCACAACTTCCACTTTTATGGGCAGCAGTCAAACATTTTAAACCATGCTAATTATATCTTTCACCATACACTATGTACAAGTAGCCTATACGTTTCAACGGGAGGCATGTTAAAGGTGCTGTACGTGGTATTTCTTTGTTAAAATAAGTGTTAAATAGCTCTACATTATGACAGCCATCACTGATACAGAGTGTCTGGTCTTCAATAGGCTACTGTATTTGTAAATCTGGTATGTCATAAATGTATAGATGTAGCAGTATTGTCCATCTGTATGTCATATATGTTATGATGAATTGAAAATGGGGGACCCTGATGTAAACAAGACGAAAGTCTCTCTCTAAGCAGGCGGTGGTAGCTACTAGCTAGCTTAGCCACAATGAACACACACAGTCACTGTGATTGTAATTCCATCGTGTATTCTGCATCACAAACCTGTTTCGGAGTCAGCTGGAACTGAAATCTGCGGTCTGTGTATATAGTTTTCGAATGAAAAATAACGAAACTGCAGCAAAAGTCGCAGAATAATCCGTTTAGGTAATTAATTAATTAATTAAAAAATTAATTAATTTTAAATGAAATGTAACTTTGATACTCCCTGAGCCGTGTTGGCAGACTGTTCCAGGTGTGGGCTGCTCTCACGTAAAAGGCTGTCTGACTAAAAGCAGACCTCCTGTTTGGGATTACACAGTCCCCTCTGACTACAGACCTGGTATATCTGTCAGCAGATGCTTTCTGTTTTATGAAAGTACAGAGGGGGGGGGAGGAGCCAGGCCATGTAGGATTTTATAGTGCATTTAACAGTGCAATCAGCTTATTGGGAGTCATTCAGTTACGTTTGTGACTGTGCAGCACCTATCGTACACATACAATATTAACACAGAGGATGTTTCAAATGTGGGTTACAAGCATTTATTCAAGGATTTCCAGCACCACGTACGAACCCTGAATGTATTTACTCTTACCATATATATATATATATCCACGACTGTACATACCGAATGTATGAATATGAAGGGAAAAAATGTGGCCAATGTTATACATACAATTACATACAATTGTTAAGAGGATGCAGACCAGAGAAAGACTTTCGTCTTGTTTACATCAGGGTCCCCCTGTTTACATCAGTAATCATCGGTAACATTTAGAATTGATTTCAAGGTCCTCCTCCTTATATACAAAGTATAAACATTGCGATCATCTACTATTGAAGGTTCCAAGCCACAGTCTAAAGAAAATCAGGGATGCAGCCTTTGCTAACTATGCTGCACCAAAGTTATGGAACACACTACCTATGGACATTAGGGAAGCTAGATCTCTTAATATTTTCAGAAATAAGCTACAAACGTACCTCTTCACCACAATTGAATTGAAAATGGGGGACCCTGATGTAAACAAGACGAAAGTCTCTCTCTGGTCTGTCTAATGAAATTACAATCGGTTTACATCCATTCATTCTGCTAGCATTACTGATTGGCACTGCCACTGGATAACATGAGCTAGTGTTAGCTATCAAACCCCGTTAGCTCAAAGCTCCTCTTTCAACTTAAGCATTAAACAAAATGGCCCAGTCATCTATTCACCTTTGTTTAATACACACAGCGTTGTCTCTAATGTTATTTAACCACTCATAGCTCCCGATATGTGCTGGTTAAGTAGCGTGAGCTAACGTTAGCTAGCCGGTCGACTTGCTCAACAGGCCGGATAGCTAAGGCTAATACTAGCTAATATATAGTATAATATACACAACAGAAACACACACACACACACACACATAACAAACCTGTTTAGATGGTTTCTTGTTGTGTATATTCTCGACTGAAAAATAACGAAAATGCGTAATCCGTTGTAGGAATAGTATAGATTCACAGCAGGCCAGGTATTAACAGCCAGGTCTTTTCTGTTCGAAGAGCAGAGAAAGACTGGCTGCACATGTGCTACGAATCTACGTCACTCAGTGAGCCTTTGAATCTTCTTCTTCTGCTGATTTGCAAAAGCCGCATACCTACCGCCACCTACTGTACAATCGACAGAAGTCAAGATGTCCCGTTGAGCGTGATGCAGATGACTTTGATTGATTGATTGAAAACGTTATTAACAGCTCAATATATACAATTGTTAAGGGGATGCAGACCAGAGAAAGACTTTCGTCTTGTTTACATCAGGGTCCCCCATTTTCAATTCATCATAACATATATGACATACATGACATCCAGATAGACAGTACTGCTACATCTATACATTTATGACATACCAGATTATTATTCATTCCGCATATTTTGCCATGTTACTAGAGCTCCTATGACACAAGACAAGAGCAACTGCATCCTAGCATTTGCTTAAATAAATAAATGTTAATGAATAAAAGCCTAATAAATGCCTTCACAAACAGATTCATGTGATGAAATGCAATTTTTGGCTATAATGTGGTACTGTAAATAAGATATACAGGTTTATAATTTATAATCTCAAATATTTCAGACCAAAAGTTATGCAGGGAAGGGCAAGACCAAAACATGTGACTATGTGTAGCAGGGGCACGGTGGCATGTGTCACAGGTGGGATCAATGTTGCCATAGATCTTGGCTAGCCTGACTTTAGTAAAGTGTGAACGGTGAACAATTTTACATTGGATCAGTCCGTGCCTGGCACAAATTGAAGAGGAGTGGACCCGGTGTAGAATATCGTCCCACAGGTCTTCTGTGATGTCCTCACCCAGGTCCTCCTCCCAACTCCTCCTGATCTTTTCTAATGAGGTAGGACGCAGTGAGGAAATCAAGCCATACAGGACAGATATAATACCCTTTTGTGACCAGTGTAGGCTTAGTTAATTAGATTAATTAATTACACAGCAAATTATCACGTTATGAAAATTAACTCAAAATGAATTACAATTTTTTTTGTATCTCATTCATTCCATAAGAATGTAGAATACACATTTACAGAATTCTTTTTTTTATATGGTCCATTTGCATGTTCTTGGTATCTGATTCTAGGGACATCTATGAATCTCAGGGAATGTATTCCCAGTGTCAGAAATACTGTGGGCTAGATCCACAAAGAATGGATTGCACGGTGCAAGTTGCACCCTTACTTACAATTCATTATGAATTGAAAATGGGGGACCCTGATGTAAACAAGACGAAAGTCTTTCTCTGGTCTGCATCCCCTTAACAATTGTGCATTGAGCCGTACTGTATTGTACCCATTCGGCAATCTGTTAATAACATTTTCATTCAATCAATCAATCTGTGCGGTGATTGATTGAATGAACATTTTATTTTGAGTAAATTGTAATGAACCAATCAATAAATCAAATTTATTTGTATAGCACGTTTAAACATGACGCTTGTCAACCAAAGTGCTTCACATAGCTAAGCTAAGTACAAAGAAAAGTATAAAATAAACAGAAAAATAAAATAAAATCAACGGATAGACAAAGGAAAAACAGAACAACACGTCAACACGTACGGCAAGAGTCAAAGTGAGTCAGGGAAGGCCAGGCGATATAGGTGGGTTTTGAGTTTTGTTTTAAAAGACTCGATGGAGGGGGCAGATTTGATGGACATGGGGATGCTGTTCCAGAGGTCAGGGGCTGCGACCGCAAAAGCACATCCCCCCCCCTAGACTTGAAGTTAGACCTACGAGTGGTTAGGAGACCCTTATCAGCCGATCTGAGGGCCCTGGCGTCGGTATAGGGGGTGAGGAGGTCTGCTAGGTAAGCAGGGGCTTTACCATTTAGGGCTTTATAAACCATTAAGAGGACCTTGAAGTCTATTCTAAAGCGCACCGGGAGCCAGTGGAGGGAGGCAAGTACAGGGGTGATGTGAGCTCTCTTCCGGGTACCTGTGAGCAGTCTAGCGGGGAGTTGTAGACGGGCTATGGTGGATTTATTTAGCCCCTTGATTCATTCAATCAATCAATCAATCAATCAATCAAATTTATTTGTTAGCACGCCTTGATCTTGGCTATGGACCGGAGCTGGAAAAAGCACCCCTTCACCACCGAGTTTACCTGCCTATTGAAGGAAAACTCGGCGTCAAAGAGCACGCCCAAGATTGCTTATCTTAGATTGATGTTAGTTTGCTGTTTACCTTGTAGTTACCAGATACCAGATACCTTGACATTTTTGGCTATAATGTGTTACTGTAAATAAGATATAAATTATTTGGTCATATAATGAATTGATGTGGGTTGTGTATGTACATGTTTATAAATGTGTAGCTGCTGTATATATTTATTTGTACAGTAAAGGAGTGTGTAGGAAGGAAGAGCAAAACAACAATTATTGCCATTCTCTTAACTTTTAATAGAATGCTTTCTGCACATGATTGCATTATTATACCCAAGCACAGTATTAAGAATGACCCAGGACATGCTGTAGTAGTACGTATATAAATAAACTACTGCGGTAACTATATATGTGAGCTTTTTTTTCTTTCCGTCAAATGTATCGTCTTTAGTAATCGAGTCATCTTCTCAGCAGCCATAGAGTCGGTTGATCCTCAGGATGTCAATGTCGGACAGATCCTGTCTCTGTCCAATCTGCACATTGGAGTCAGGAATGGGGGTCCGTGCTTGATGGAGAAGGCTGTTCTGCCATAGTGCATGATGGAGGAGTAGTCATAGGGGGTGTCCAGGTTATTGGTGTACTGCCTGTGGAAGTTGTAGGCCATTCTAGGGTCAATATTGCTTTCTGGGTCTTTTTAATGGAACCAAGGTAGAGGTCAATGGAACCTCTTGTGGGTAGTGGCCCCTGCTCCACTTCGTTTCTGCTCTTTCTCCTGCTTCCTCTCCTTCAAATACTTGTCCCTTAGGTACTTCCATTTTCTTTTGCACTCCTCGACTGTTGATATAATAAGACAAAAATATCTTACTTAAATAAACAATTTGAGGTGTTCAACCAGTCATATACATAAAGGACACTTGTCAGAGCTTTACTTTTATCAATAACAAAATGTTTAGGACACAATAACTAATGTCCAAAATGTCAGTTAGAACCTTGAAATCATGGTACCACTAATTTTTTTTAATAAAATCAACGGATAGACAAAGGAAAAACAGAACAAAACAGAACAACACGTCGACAAGTACGGCAAGAGTCAAAGTGAGTCAGGGAAGGCCAGGCGATATAGGTGGGTTTTGAGTTTTGATTTAAGGCGAGACACTACAGGTGAATAGGGTAAAACATTTAACTAATAGATATCACAATGAAACTTCCCCAGTTGATTACTTATATTAAGACAAGACTTTTTTGTATTACAAGTTTTCTGACATTATGTTTCAATATGCAAATGAGGCATGACCTACTTAAATATGCATATAATTCCAGGACAGAAATCTGAACATTGGATAATGCCATTTTCAAAATTATAGTTTCATTTTGTTGACACATTAGAGCCAAAGGTTATTACAGAGGGGATTTTGGATATCTCTTTTTATCACTCCATAAATCAGAAAATACTCCATTTTTATGGTAAAATTCCATATTTCGCCATGTTTTTAGGAATAAAATGTGATATAAATCAGGGTATGAATGCGATATCAACAAACCCTTCTGTAAATACCTTCAGAACATAGATATGAATAGAACTGGAAGGGTTGGTGTATGTGAGTGCTACTGAAGTGGAGATTTCTGGCTCAGAGTATGAGGAAAAACTCTTAAAACTAATTTTTGGAAAAAACGCCTTCAAAGTTCACTCTCTCACTCTCTATATGAGCCTGTATCACACTTCTCTCTCCTCCTCTGTCTCTCTCACTCTCTATATGAGCCTGTATCACACTTCTCTCTCCTCCTCTGTCTCTCTCACTCTCTATATGAGCCTGTATCACACTTATCTCTCTCCTCTGTCTCTCTCACTCTCTATATGAGAAAAAAACAAACGAACTAAAACAAAAACGCAAAAAAACGAACGAACTAAAACAAAAACGTACTTTTCAAGTTTTCGGATTTTTCCGAGTTTTTGGGTTTTCGGACTTTTCCGAGTTTTTGAACTTTTTCGGATTTTTGCTGTTTCCGAGTTTTTGGAATTTTCAGAGTTTTTGGATTTTTTCGGGTTTTCGGGTTTTCGGACTTTTCCGAGTTTTTGAACTTTTTCGGATTTTTGATGTTTCCGAGTTTTCGGATTTTTCCGAGTTTTTGGGTTTTCGGACTTTTCCGAGTTTTTGAACTTTTTCGGATTTTTGATGTTTCCGAGTTTTCGGATTTTTCCAAGTTTTTGGGTTTTCGGACTTTTCAGAGTTTTTGAACTTTTTCGGATTTTTGATGTTTCCGAGTTTTCGGAATTTTCAGAGTTTTTGGATTTTTCCGAGTTTTCGGATTTTCGGACTTTTCCGAGTTTTTGAACTTTTTCGGATTTTTGATGTTTCCGAGTTTTCGGATTTTTCCGAGTTTTGGGATTTTTCGGAGTTTTGGAACTTTTTAGATTTTTCCGAGTTTTCGGATTTTTCCGAGTTTTCGGGTTTTGGGATTTTTCCGAGTTTTTGAACTTTTTCGGATTTTAGATTTTTCCGAGTTTTGGGATTTTTTCGAGTTTTCGGATTTTTCCGATCAACATCGACCAATGGCACAATCCGCAAGTCTCTACGACAAACGGTTCAAGAGATACACTGAGGGGGTGTGGCCTAAGGGGGCGTGGTCTAAGGATCGGGGGAGTGGTCAACATCGACCAATGAAAGGTGGTCAACATCGACCAATGGCACAATCCCCAAGTCTCTACGACAAACGGTTCAAGAGATACACTGAGGGGGTGTGGCCTAAGGGGGCGTGGTCTAAGGATCGGGGGAGTGGTCAACATCGACCAATGAAAGGTGGTCAACAGGGGGAGTGGTCAACATCGACCAATGAAAGGTGGTCAACATCGACCAATGGCACAATCCGCAAGTCTCTACGACAAACGGTTCAAGAGATACACTGAGGGGGTGTGGCCTAAGGGGGCGTGGTCTAAGGATCGGGGGAGTGGTCAACATCGACCAATGAAAGGTGGTCAACATGGACCAATGAAAAATGAAAGAGGATATCCCTACTGAGTACAATGACACAACCCACAAGACAGAGGGCGCTGTCAGCAATTCAGTACTGCAACACAGTGATGGCCAATGATGGGTTAAGTGGATGATGTCATTGGCAGCTCAGCCACGAGCCACACAGCTGAACCAATCATGAGTGAGCCATGAGCCACACAGGTGAAGCAATCACTATGACTTGCATATTTTCTATCCAATGCATTTTATGGAGGCAGATGCATGACTGCATTGTCACATTGATTAAAAGAAAACTATAAGAGATGAAGCGTTGTGACGCGCACATGAGCACTACAACGAGTAGGCGAAGGGTTGTGCGCGATATTGTGACATTCGTGCGATATTGTGGCACTCCTTCGGCGATCGGAACAGAAGGCTAAAAAATAGTGTGAAAAATGTGATTTCTAGAGTGCGATTGCATGGCGGTCAATGGGGAGGAGAACCTTCAAACAAATGGTCGTCAGTTGAGATAGAAATGTCCAATTCCATTTATTTTTCTTTTGTGAGCGGGTTGACAGCCGTGTCATCGTTTTGATGTGTTTGTTTTATTTCTACGTCCAAAATTGAGATCACACTCGCAATTCACCCAAGGTAGGGGGAAAAAGATTATTTCAGCTGCTACACTCTAAAATGCAATGCATTCCCAATGGGACCGATATTTTACCGTTTAAAGTCGATTCGTAGCCAGACGGTGCGGTGAAACTTTACGAGTTCGGAGACCGGTGTTGCCATAGGCAAGCCGCTCGTTTTGATACCTTTCACGTGTATGGGGCGCGAACGCTTACGTGTTGCAAAGTGTTTGCAAAATCGGTGGAATAAAGAATAATAATTATAAATAAAAAGAGTATGGATATGTATAGTGTGGGTGGCAACCTGGCTTCGCCAGGTCACCCACACTAACTAGACAATTCCGCGCGGGGGAAATTGTGAAAGTGTGGGTGACGCCTGTGCACCGCCGGCCAACGGGGGAGAGGGTCTCTCGCGAGTCTCTATGACAAACGGTTCAAAGGATACAAAAAGGGGGTGCGGCCTAAGGATCGGGGGAGTGGTCAACATAGACCAATCAAAGAGGATATCCCTACTGAGTGCAATGACACAACCCGCAACACTATTACACTATTATTGTTGTATTGTTTTTGGATTTTTTCGGGTTTTCGGACTTTTCCGAGTTTTTGAACTTTTTCGGATTTTTGATGTTTCCGAGTTTTCGGATTTTTCCGAGTTTTTGGGTTTTCGGACTTTTCCGAGTTTTTGAACTTTTTCGGATTTTTGATGTTTCCAAGTTTTCGGATTTTTCCGAGTTTTTGGGTTTTCGGACTTTTCAGAGTTTAACTTTTTCGGATTTTTGATGTTTCCGAGTTTTCGGAATTTTCCGAGTTTTTGGATTTTTCCGAGTTTTCGGATTTTCGGACTTTTCCGAGTTTTTGGGTTTTCGGACTTTTCAGAGTTTTTGAACTTTTTCGGATTTTTGATGTTTCCGAGTTTTCGGAATTTTCCGAGTTTTTGGGTTTTCGGACTTTTCAGAGTTTTTGAACTTTTTCGGATTTTTGATGTTTCCGAGTTTTCGGAATTTTCCGAGTTTTTGGATTTTTCCGAGTTTTCGGATTTTCGGACTTTTCCGAGTTTTTGAACTTTTTCGGATTTTTGATGTTTCCGAGTTTTCGGATTTTTCTGAGTTTTGGGATTTTTCCGAGTTTTGGAACTTTTTAGATTTTTCCGATTTTTCGGATTTTTCCGAGTTTTCGGGTTTTGGGATTTTTCCGAGTTTTTGAACTTTTTCGGATTTTAGATTTTTCCGAGTTTTGGGATTTTTTTGAGTTTTCGGATTTTTCCGATCAACATCGACCAATGGCACAATCCGCAAGTCTCTACGACAAACGGTTCAAGAGATACACTGAGGGGGTGTGGCCTAAGGGGGCGTGGTCTAAGGATCGGGGGAGTGGTCAACATCGACCAATGAAAGGTGGTCAACATCGACCAATGGCACAATCCCCAAGTCTCTACGACAAACGGTTCAAGAGATACACTGAGGGGGTGTGGCCTAAGGGGGCGTGGTCTAAGGATCGGGGGAGTGGTCAACATCGACCAATGAAAGGTGGTCAACAGGGGGAGTGGTCAACATCGACCAATGAAAGGTGGTCAACATCGACTAATGGCACAATCCGCAAGTCTCTACGACAAACGGTTCAAGAGATACACTGAGGGGGTGTGGCCTAAGGGGGCGTGGTCTAAGGATCGGGGGAGTGGTCAACATCGACCAATGAAAGGGGGTCAACATGGACCAATGAAAAATGAAAGAGGATATCCCTACTGAGTACAATGACACAACCCACAAGACAGAGGGCGCTGTCAGCAATTCAGTAGTGCAACACAGTGATGGCCAATGATGGGTTAAGTGGATGATGTCATTGGCAGCTCAGCCACGAGCCACACAGCTGAACCAATCATGAGTGAGCCATGAGCCACACAGGTGAAGCAATCACTATGACTTGCATATTTTCTATCTAATGCATTTCTATGGAGGCAGATGCATGACTGCATTGTCACATTGATTAAAAGAAAACTATAAGAGATGAAGCGTTGTGACGCGCACATGAGCACTACAACGAGTAGGCGAAGGGTTGTGCGCGATATTGTGACATTCGTGCGATATTGTGGCACTCCTTCGGCGATCGGAACAGAAGGCTAAAAAATAGTGTGAAAAATGTGATTTCTAGAGTGCGATTGCATGGCGGTCAATGGGGAGGAGAACCTTCAAACAAATGGTCGTCAGTTGAGATAGAAATGTCCAATTCCATTTATTTTTCTTTTGTGAGCGGGTTGACAGCCGTGTCATCGTTTTGATGTGTTTGTTTTATTTCTACGTCCAAAATTGAGATCACACTCGCAATTCACCCAAGGTAGGGGGAAAAAGATTATTTCAGCTGCTACACTCTAAAATGCAATGCATTCCCAATGGGACCGATATTTTACCGTTTAAAGTCGATTCGTAGCCAGACGGTGCGGTGAAACTTTACGAGTTCGGAGACCGGTGTTGCCATAGGCAAGCCGCTCGTTTTGATACCTTTCACGTGTATGGGGCGCGAACGCTTACGTGTTGCAAAGTGTTTGCAAAATCGGTGGAATAAAGAATAATAATTATAAATAAAAAGAGTATGGATATGTATAGTGTGGGTGGCAACCTGGCTTCGCCAGGTCACCCACACTAACTAGACAATTCCGCGCGGGGGAAATTGTGAAAGTGTGGGTGACGCCTGTGCACCGCCGGCCAACGGTATATATAACAGCACTGATCAGCGAGTCTCTATGACAAACGGTTCAAAGGATACAAAAAGGGGGCGCGGCCTAAGGATCGGGGGAGTGGTCAACATAGACCAATCAAAGAGGATATCCCTACTGTGTAGTGCAATGACACTCTCTCTGCAATGATTCTCTTTCTAATTTCATGGCCGTCAAGATCTATATGACTACAGATGTGATTTTATTAACTATAACACAAACTCCCTTTCGTGTTGTATTATTTAATACTCACCCTTTCTCATGGCACCATGTGTCCAAGAAGTGGCAGATCAAAGGTCTCTTCTCACTCAACAATTACTGAACCCCAGGATGCGTCAGTCACCATACACCGGCTGTTTCCATCATCTGCAAAAGCAACGCAAAACATCTCTGATCAGTGCTGCATAGTCAATTCAAGGTGCATCACGATTGCATTACCACAATTACATTATCACAAGTAGCTTTTATACAATGCGGATGTAGCCAAAGGATAAGATTTCAATTCTCCTTACCTAAACCAGTTGGATATGCAGACTTGTTTTGATGTTGACGTCTGTCATCACATAGCTACTGAACTTGGCACCGTGCCCTAAATTCACATAAACATATTTGTAATTAAAGAGTTTTGTTGCTGTTGTTAGTCTGACCTCTCACCTGGGACTAGTACAGCAAGGTAGAACCTTTGAGGATCTGCTCATGCTGGCATAGTACTCAGGATCATTGGGGCACACAAGCTTTCCCACCACGCCAAGGTCACAGCAAAAGGGAAAGAACTAGAGATGCACCGAAAATTCGGCTACCGAAAATTATCGGCCGACAATGGTTAAAAAGGCTCTTTCGGCTCATACTACACTACACGTATGAACTCGACATAACGTTAACGTTACTCCGTTTAAATGAAGTGTTTAATTAGCAGCAATCTGTTGTTGAAAATGTATTATCGTTAAACCGGAAATGGAAATGCGAGGACAGGAAGTCGTCATCAATCGTTGTAGTCTTTTAGTCTTAACAGTCTGGAATTAATGTATGCATTCAAAAGTGCTGAATAAATGTTTTATGGGCCCATAGTGATTATTAATATTATTTAAGTTAAGTTTAGCCATAATCATGTATTTTGCCATAATCAGGTAGCTAAAAAAAATATATATATATATATATATATTTATATTAATCATTTTCGGCCTTTCGGCATTCGGCCAACTGTTTCCTATTTTCGGTATCGGTTTCGGCCAAGAATTTCCCATTCGGTGCATCCGTAGAAAGAACTAACTCAAACAGTCCACTCAGGTACATTCCACTCGAGGCAGTTTATACGAGTGGCAGAGATGAGTGTTCGACTAGGCTTAATCAAACCATGACGTCTTTAATTTTTTACGCCAAACGGATATTTAGTTACGTTTTTATTAGAGGTCATGCAAAGCTCGATCTCTCGGTGGCGAGGAGTAACGCGTGGGAGGCTCACGCTGCCCCGACACTTCCTGATTCTACTGCGCAGGCGCACCAACCGACCTGTAGGAGTCGCTGTCCACAACGCCCGATCCCCACCCATCAGTTTCCCACCCCCTAATACGGCCAATGTGTATTAGTACGAACGACCAGCTAAACTGAAAGCAAATGTGGAGCGCTGGGCTCGAACAGGCAAGCCCAGCGTCTCCAGATTCCGTGGCAAGCGCCTTGCCCACTACGCCATGTAGCCGCCTTCCATCTCATATTTTTTTTTTTATTTATTATTATTATATATATATATATATATATATATATATATATATATATATATATATATATTTAACAAACATAAACAAACATGTTTTTTTTTTTTTTCTTTTTTTAACAAACATATAAACAAACATGACAACACATGATAAGATATACAAGCATTGGGGCACACAAGCACACAAGCTTTCCCACCACGCCAAGGTCACAGCAAAAGGGAAAGAACTAACAGTCCACTCAGGTACATTCTTTGTTTGGCTAGGCTTATCCAAAGTTTATATTAACACAACAGAACAGAATGAGAGAGAGAGAGAGAGAGAGACCACGGCAGCTTTATATGAACACAACAGAATGAGAGCGAGAGAGAAGTTGATGATAACCTGTACTTTTATAAGAGAAAGAAGGGAGGTTATAATCGTAATAATTTTGACTACGGAACACATTTTGTTCGTTTTGTAGATCTATTAATAGATCCATCTGATTGATGATAACCTGTACTTTTATAAGAGAAAGAAGGGAGGTTATAATCGTAATAATTTTGACTACGGAACACAGTTTGTTCGTTTTGTAGATCTATTAATAGATCCATCTGATTGATGATAACCTGTACTTTTATAAGAGAAAGAAGGGAGGTTATAATCGTAATAATTTTGACTACGGAACACATTTTGTTCGTTTTGTAGATCTATTAATAGATCCATCTGATTGATGATAACCTGTACTTTTATAAGAGAAAGAAGGGAGGTTATAATCGTAATAATTTTGACTACGGAACACATTTTGTTCGTTTTGTAGATCTATTAATAGATCCATCTGATTGATGATAACCTGTACTTTTATAAGAGAAAGAAGGGAGGTTATAATCGTAATAATTTTGACTACGGAACACATTTTGTTCGTTTTGTAGATCTATTAATAGATCCATCTATTTAAACGTGACGAACGGGGTATTTCGGGGGGGCCGTCCGGTCCCTGCGCGGTGTACTTTTTTCTTCGTGTACTTTTTTCAACAACCACAGTGGTTTCAGCCAAAACCACTGCACCCACCACAAGTTCACAGACTACAATCACTCCCGACACCAACCACAACCACAATGGCTACATGGAATGACGCAAAGTTCTAAGTAGAGCTCAAAATACAGTATACAGGATTGTGGTAACTCCAATATGTGCGTAATACTCCAGACTGTAGACATTGCTGCGGTCTTGAAGTGTAAATGTGATCCAACAATGTGGTCTTGTCAGTGGTGGCTTCTCGGACCAGTTGGGTATATCCTCTGCTGTTAAACAGTTCAGATATGGGCTTCCTTGATCCGGAAAGTAGATCCTCATTAAAATCTCCACAGACTACGACTGGCTGATGATTCATAATTTCCAAAGTGTCCAAAAGCGCCTGCAGTTTTGGTATGAATTGGCAAGGACTGTAATCTGGTGGTCTGTACACGGCAGCGATTAAAGCTTTGACAGGGGCCTCAACCTTCACAACGACACACTCCAGGTCAGTCACATTTTGCAGGAAATGCCTTTCAAATGCCTGGCAATGGTCCCTCACGTAGACGGCGACACCACCGCCCGCTCTTTTTGCCAACCGAGGAAGGTTTGTGTACGACTCATGTCTGTTGCGTTTGAACATGGTGTACCCTTCCAACTGCAGACTGTCGGCAACAAAAGAGCCAGAGAGGTGAGTTTCGGTGAGGCACAGAACATCGGCAAGTGGCAACTCGTGATGCCGTTTGGTATCCTGGATATGAGCCGGTAATCCTTCCGTGTTGTGGTGGACAATTGTTAATATTTGGCCATTTTCTTTTGGCTGTACATAATTTAATAGTGGCATAACCGTGTCAAACGAGGCTTTCCTCATCGACTCCAATGAAGCGGTGATTGCAGGATCAGCAAATATCTGTCTCTCATTGAAGTCGATGATGTGAAGTCCTTGCAGTGAAGTCGTTCTACTCAGAGCAACGTAGGCCATGCCTGGTGCAAAGATACGTTTCAATGAAACCACGGCAGATTGTGTCGTCATGCCTTGGACTTTATGAACGGTGCATGCGTAAGCCAGCTTGATGGGGAACTGCCTGCGAGTCACTTTCTTGAATTTCAGCCTTTCCTCTGCCCTCTCGATGTAGACCAAGTTGTCACCACGACCAGATGTCCTTTGGCGGCATCTCTGTCCTGTATCTGCATTGTCCAGCACAAGCCCAAGCATGGTCACCTCAGTAGCACCGTTGGCCGTCTGGGTGACTATTCGACCAATCGTGCCAAATGTTCCATTGACTAGCCCATCTTCAACGTCGACGTTCCGCATGATCATGACACGGGCACCCTCGGCAACTTGAAGTATGTCTAGCAGATCGCTTTTATCTCCCTTACGCGGCCTTTCTAGTCTGTCCATCTCACCCGTCATTGGATCTCTCGTGTAATCCTGTGCATCTATCTGGGTGATGTGGGAATGGAGAGCAGACAAAGTAGCGGCATTGTGCTTGGCAACCTCTTTGTTGGTTGCAAAGATGTGCATGACATCCTTAGGGCAATGGGCGGGGTTACGCACAGCCCGAACAAGCAGAGCTTTGTCCATGTGGCTTATCGGATGCGTCTTTTCCCTGACTCTGATTCTGTTCAGAAGCTCCGCAAATGGAAGGTCGTCTCTCTGTCGCATGATCTCGGTCAACGTGATCATCTCAAAGTGGCATTGCCAGAGGTCGATCGTGGCCTCCTCAAGTACGCAGAGCGGTTTGTTTTTCCCCAATGGGGGGAGCTGATAGAAATCGCCCAGCGCTATTACACACATGCCACCGAACGGTTTCTTATTGCCTTTGATTTGTTGCAGTCTCCAGTCGACGTAGGCAAACAGTTGCTTGGAAATCATTGAAACCTCATCGATGATGATGATCTCTGCATCCGACAGCTTTCCCCGCAGCACATCCAAGGTATTTCCTAGTCCTTGGTAGGGTGGCTGTAGGCTTCTTGGCAACTTCAAGAGCGAATGCAAAGTGTTACCAGAGATGTTGAAAGCTGCCGTGCCTGTAAATGCAGTCAGTATAACGGTTGGCATGGATATGTCATCATCATACAGTCTGGGGAGTTGCCGGAGTATCCTTGTTGCCTCACCGTGGATGCACTTTATGAGGTGGGATTTCCCAGTGCCAGCACCACCGGTGACAAAGTAGAAGAACTGTTGGGGGGTTTGCTCATGTTGTTGCACGCGGTCAATACACCAATCGCGAACAGAGTAAAAGATGGATGCTTGTGCCCGGTTGAGGTTCTGACACATTGTGCGCAGAAAATCGGGGCTCATCTGGGGAGCGTCCATGACTGGAATAACTCCACCAATGTACGCCGGTACATCATCTTGTTCCTCCTCATGCAGCTGAGCGTCACTTCGCTCAGCCATGCATTCCAACTGGACCACCTCACTCTCGGGGTCAAATCTGCCCCATGCATCCTCGATAGGACCATCCTTGATGAACTTGTCCATAGCTTTCTCCATCACTTTACTGTGTTTCTCAAACTTCTCTCTGTTGAGTTTAACAAATTCTGAGACTTTGACCATGTCGTGGATCCCGGGTATCGTCACCCAGGCCTGGTCGTGAAACGCTTTGTGTGTGGGTAAAAGGTCGGTTTTCAGTTTGGACACGTCACGATGGGGGAGGTACAGTTTAAGCCAATTGCCGTAGAATTTCTCTGGCTCCTTCTTCTGAGAAAAGCGACCGTATCTGATAATTGCAGGTTTCCCCCTCGTGCGTTTCTGAATGATGCCCATGTCGTTTAACAGCCTATGGCAATTTCCGCTGGTCCCCTGCTCACGGTAGAGCACTCTGTAGTGGGATGTGAAAATGGCAAGGCACATGGGTTCAAACTCCAGTGTTCGTGGTCTGGCTCTGTATTTGTCGGGAATACCCGTCATCCATACGTTCTCGTCATCCTCTGGTCTGTACTGCAGCTGGCTGAGCGGGAGACTCATTTTCAGTCCATTCTCATCAGTTTGTAGGAACAAAACCTCACGTGAGCATTTTCTCATTTTCAAACTGCACGTACGGGCCACAGCCTCCTGAGCGCTGACCTCTCTGTGTTTTGAGTAGGCTTGAAGGATTTGCTTCATTTCCTCTCGTTCAGGCACACTCTCTGGGCTGAGCTCACGGATGATTTTCGCCAGGTATTCGCTCATCTCGTGCTCCGGTTTGGTGATGTAGCTGAGCATGTACTGAATGAGCGCAAACTCGTCGAGAACGTACTGGATGTCCATGTTGGCGTTCCAGGCCGTCAACAAATATGGATTATAGTTATTCACCCAGCAGTCCTTGACATCACGCTTCATTACCATGACACTGGCATTTGTCATTTCCTGGACACATTTGGTGTACTCCGCATAAGTCAACTTGCACTGCGTCAGTAGCTGTGTCAGGTTGTCCACTTGCGCGCTGGAGTCGTTCAGTAAAGCCCACACTGGTTGGAGTTTACGTTTGGCTGCTTGCGCATCCATTGTCTGTAGTTTGCTGCTGACCTTTGCACGCTTACGTTTTTTGCTCGTACCTTCACCCGCGTTGCTCGTACCTTCACCCGCGTTGCTCGTACCTTCACCCGCGTTGCTCGTACCTTCACCCTCATCGACGCCATATGATGCCGACGGATAGGTTATGAACGACATTGGCATTGGTGGTTTTGGAAATCCAAATCTGCATGCTTTCTTACCTTTCTTGCAGCTCTTGGAATGGTTTCTGCTGTGCATTTGAAGCTCTGTGACACTCTTGTGAAGCAACGGTTCCTTGTCCTTGTCAGGCAACTGGCATGAGATGTAGCGGTCCACAAACTCGCATAGTTTGGCGTCATCGGTGACGCCAAACTCTGGGGCATTTTCTACCCAACAGAGCATGTGTATGTGAGGGCTCCCTCTGGCCTGGAATTCTACCCGGTAAAAGTAATCCACAACCACACCAATTGGATGAGCCGGAGACAGCAGCAGCTCTCTCATCAGAGCATCCACCCGCTTGTCAAACATGCGCATGGTCGTCACCGGGTTGCTTCTGAGAATGTCACATTTTTGGGCCCAGTCCAGCTCATCGAAATTAACCCGTTGACCTTCTTGGGATTTTATCGCATTGACAACTTCTGGCCAACGGAATTCTGCGGCCGAGAAGGTCAGAAAAAAGGTAGGCGTCCCCAGTTGTCTGACCATGGCAAACAGATCCTTCATCGTTTTCGACCAGTAAGCTGGAGTCCCTCTCAGCGGTTGCATGAATCGGGTTGCATCTCTGTTTTTCACCAGCCTCTCGACCTCCACCTTGTCCTGTAACATCTTGTTGCATATTTTGCGTCCATCTCGGCTAAAGGGTTTGCCTTTCCTCAACTGGATGGACATGCTGTTTGTGGCCAACTGTGTCTCGGTGACAAACTGGGCAAAGAATAGGTAGCTCTGGTCTCTCGCAAAACGATTATCGACACAGAAAAGCCTTGCGTTGAAATACATGCTTGGAGACAGCCGCACTGCTCTTTCAGCATCCAATGTATTTTCTCCGGTAGGAAACTGGACAGGGAAAGCCATTGCTTCAAGTCTGGGGACCTTGAAGAAGCCGACGGGCTTGTTTCCTTGTGCGGGGGCAATGCTAAATATGCCATCACCATACGTCAGCGTCTCTTGTCCCATGTCTAGAGGTTGCAAGCAACTATCTAGGCCTAGTCCAGGTCTGAGTGCCTCTTTCTCATTCTCTGCATTGGGTGGTTGCTGCTTTTCAACACAGTCTTGTATCTCCATCATTTCTGGCTCATCACAGCTGTCAAACTCCGTGTCTGCTTGCATCTCAAGCATTTCCGAGTCATCACAGCTGTCAAACTCCATGTCTGATTCAAATGTCACTTGCATGAAGTCAAACTGCATACTGTCAAACGTGTCAGTATAGTTGTGCAGCGAGAAATTCAGCGTGTAAATCTTGTCGAACAGATCATCCAACTGTGTGAATGTCATCATTACAGCCTTTCCATTAGGCTCAGATAGCCCGTCAGCATTTCTGCTATGAGAGTCAAACAATCCATACCTCCCAGACTGGTCTCTAAACACGGCAATGGTGTATGGTGATATAGTGAGCAGAGCATGGCTCACATCTGCAGACAGACACTGAAGTCTTGTGTGAAGATTCAAACAGTCCTTAATATCAGACAGGTTTTTCATTAATCCCGCTTGCACAGTGGATCTATGCACACTGTACGCATGGTGCTCAGTCTCGATGGCGAGTGGCGTTTCTTCCATGTGTAAATGGTAGAGGCCACGGGCACGACCTTGATCCCTCAGCGCTTTGAGGTTTTTTTTGTACACACTGTGTCCCTTATCTAGTATTTTATTAAGATCAGCCTCCTTCAAGTCACGGCCCTCATTCTGGTGTTCATTCGCGTATGCTAGAAAGGTAAGTGCCATACAGGCACACTGTTTATTCCGGAACTCACCGTCATATCGGTCATCAGCTTGGCTATAGGACGCCTGCACGGAGATCACAGGCGGTGGTGGGATGCGTGCTTCCTGCTGCACAGTGTCCTTTTCCAAAACCTCTAAGACCTGTTGAACCTCACACTGCATTTCTGGCAGATCACAGCTGTCAAACTCTGTGTCTGCTTGCATCTCAAGCATTTCCGAGTCATCACAGCTGTCAAACTCCGTGTCTGGTCGATTTATCGGTGCATCAGTGGGTGGGTCTTGTAGCAGGTCTTCAATAATTTCTGTAAACATGTCAGCATCATCTCTGATCGACACCTCTCTATAGTCTGGGTGTGCCTCAATCAATTTGGACAGGCCTGCAACTACATGTCTCATATTGACCGTGTGAAAGTTCTGATAGCCTTTGTAAATAAGACGTCGCTTCAGCTTCACTCTATACAAGTGGGATGAGCTGGGCAGTCTCGGTAGGGTGTTGACTGTGGTTTCCACCTCAGATGGCACGCACACTACAGCTCCATGTACAGCTTTCTGTTGACCTTTTGGAAGTGTGACAATCTTGGCAAAGGGCAGAACTTTGGCCAAAAGTTGTCTTTCCAGCACATTCAAATTGCAGAGCTCTGGGGGAATGGGTGCCAACTCCATTTTGTTTGCCACAGCTATGGACGAAGGTCTTCCTCTCTTTAAATGCAAATCACACGTCTGACAAATCCACTCAACTCTCCTTTCCTCAGGCACAGTGCATTGCTCAGGGCCTCCACACTGACCACCACACACATGAACAAATTTTCCTGTCAAACAGGCAGTAACCACACGTGGATTGTTCTTGTAATTAGTTCGCCGGCAAACCTTCACCTGATTGGGGAAAAGAGCACGGTGACACATTGTACATATAAAAGTTGGCCCCGCTTTAATGTGCTCCTGGAAAGTGGCCATTGCCATCTGAAGTAGCCAATTTCCTTCATCGATTTTGTTTAAAAGCTGGAATCTTTGGACTTTTTTGTATTTGCCTCTTATTTTCAATGAACAGCGCAGATTATGGGCCATTCTGAAATGCAAATCTGTTCTGTATCTCATGCGAAAATATCGCTTCCTATTGGCCCTGTAAATGGCATCAAACTGGTACCTTTGCACCATCACCTGCTTCTGCTTCTGCCGAAATTGTTGATCATGCTTGTACTTCTGCTCCTGCACCTGCTTCATTGTCTGCTTCTGCTTCTGCCGAAATTGTTGATCATGCTTGTACCTTTGCACCATCACCTGCTTCTGCTTCTGCCGAAATTGTTGATCATGCTTGTACCTTTGCACCATCACCTGCTTCTGCTTCTGCCGAAATTGTTGATCATGCTTGTACCTTTGCACCATCACCTGCTTCTGCTTCTGCCGAAATTGTTGATCATGCTTGTACTTCTGCTCCTGCACCTGCTTCTTCTTCTGCCGAAATTGTTGATCAGTCTTGTAATTCTGCTCCTGCACCTGCTTCATTGTCTGCTTCTGCTTCTGCCTATATTTTTCATTATTTCGGTACTTCTCGATTATGGTTTGCTGCTTCCTCTTCCTGAACTCTTTATCTGTTTCATATCTCTGCCTCCGAGATATTTTCTTTTTGGGAGCTTCAGACAGTTGTGAGCTTTTTTTTTGATTCCTAATTGCTCTTTGTCGCTGTCTTTTGCTTAATTTATTAGACATCTGTGGAGCCTCTTCCGTTACATTTGTGGATGGTGCATTGACTGACAGCACACACCGTGTGCTGATTGGGAGTCCAAATTCAGTTTTGGCTCCAACAGTCACCGTCACAGGCCTTTTGTCATGCAGATCCGCTTCAGACAGTTGTGAGCTTTTTCTTTGATTCCTAATTGCTCTTTGTCGCTGTCTTTTGTTTAATTTACTAGACATCTGTGGAGCCTCTTTCGTTACATTTGTGGATGGTGCATTGACTGTGCTGATTGGGAGTCCAAATTCAGTTTTGGCTCCGACAGTCACCGTCACAGGCCTTTTGTCATGCAGATCCGGTTGCACTTGTGGCACTTGTGGCAAATGGTCTGACGGAGTCTTTGTAGGTACAAATGTCACTTGCATGAAGTCAAACTGCATACTGTCAAACGTGTCAGTATAGTTGTGCAGCGAGAAATTCAGCGTGTAAATCTTGTCGAACAGATCATCCAACTGTGTGAATGTCATCATTACAGCCTTTCCATTAGGCTCAGATAGCCCGTCAGCATTTCTGCTATGAGAGTCAAACAATCCATACCTCCCAGACTGGTCTCTAAACACGGCAATGGTGTATGGTGATATAGTGAGCAGAGCATGGCTCACATCTGCAGACAGACACTGAAGTCTTGTGTGAAGATTCAAACAGTCCTTAAAATCAGACAGGTTTTTCATTAATCCCGCTTGCACAGTGGATCTATGCACACTGTACGCATGGTGCTCAGTCTCGATGGCGAGTGGCGTTTCTTCCATGTGTAAATGGTAGAGGCCACGGGCACGACCTTGATCCCTCAGCGCTTTGAGGTTTTTTTTGTACACACTGTGTCCCTTATCTAGTATTTTATTAAGATCAGCCTCCTTCAAGTCACAGCCCTCATTCTGGTGTTCATTCACGTATGCTAGAAAAGTCAGTGCCATACAGGCACACTGTTGATTCCGGAACTCACCGTCATATCGGTCATCAGCTTGACTATAGGACGCCTGCACGGAGATCACAGGCGGTGGTGGGATGCGTGCTTCCTGCTGCACAGTGTCCTTTTCCAAAACCTCTAAGACCTGTTGAACCTCACACTGTACTTCCTGCTGAGCTGTGCAAACCACAGGTAGACTACATAGCTTGCTGTCACTTACCTCCACGACGTTAGTGCAGCGTCGTTTTGCAGCCGGAACTTCCTGCTGAGCTGTGCATGGGAAAGGTGGACTACATACCTTGCTGTCACTTACCTCCACGACCTTAGTGCAGCGTCGTTTTGCAGCCTGAGACCTCTTCCCCTTGCGTGGCATGCTGTTCTTCTCACTAAATTTTGCGATAGATAATGAACAAATCAGATGGGGTTTCAAATATTCACACAGACCAGAAAGTTAAAGGAGCGCTTTACTGAAAAACAATCCAGATTTATTTTGCACATAATCTCACGTAGACCAAAACTGTAAATAGTTTAGCACACATTATTTTAGTTATGTAGACTATAATATAAGCTTGTATATGTCCTCCAATCATGTCACAGGATTATATAATCTTTGTGCTGTGTTAACTACAGGTCAATTAACCTCTTGCACCCGACGGGACCGGTCCCGAAATGACATCTGGTCATAAATCAATATTTTGTTGACTGTTGTATAAAAGTAGCGGTTTTTATTTCAAAACGTATTCAAGTATTAACAGGGCTCTACAGTGCGACCATATTGCTCGCATATGCCCCTAGAAATATGTGTGTGCGAACCGGAAAAAATCAATTACTCGCACGGTGTGCGAGTGAAGATTACAGCCTTTACCGGGAATAAAACAGAAAACGATCAAGGTATTTTTGGAAGAATCTATGAATGAAAAAGTATAACGTTCCTACATCCTGAACGATAGATAATTGATGTTGAATGGGCCATAGTAATGTCAATTTAGCAATACAATTTAAAAAAGGTATAGCCCTGCAAAGAAGGTGAACATCTCCATTAGGGCTGGGCGATATAACGATAACGATAAATATCGCGATATATTTTAATAATCGATATCGAATATCGATTTTTTTTTTTTTGTGACCTGCAACAGGGCAGTTTTAAAACCAGAGAGTCAGAGACAGTGGACAGACTTGTCTTTCTTGCCTGCAACTTAAAGTAATGGCTTTGCTTGTCCAAATGACAATACTGACCAAATTGAGATTTATTTTTCTCTTTGTCCATTTATTTTGTTTGCTTTCTAATTGACCTGGGAGAGAGGAGAGTAAAGCATTTAGAACAGTGTGCTCTGTGTGAGTAGTAAAACATGGTGTGATTCTAGCACCAGAGGTTCTCACTTTTACAATAATGTAATAACAGAATGTTACAAATGTTCCAACAATCCAGACCTAAAACAATACCAGCTATATTAGTAGACATGTGCTAATGCTTGTATTGCATCTCATTGCTACCGCAGCAAAAGCTATCCGATTAGACGTTTTACACCAGCAAGATCTGAAAGAACATTCACTCCAACATCACAACTTCCACTTTTATGGGCAGCAGTCAAACATTTTAAACCATGCTAATTATATCTTTCACCATACACTATGTACAAGTAGCCTATACGTTTCAACGGGAGGCATGTTAAAGGTGCTGTACGTGGTATTTCTTTGTTAAAATAAGTGTTAAATAGCTCTACATTATGACAGCCATCACTGATACAGAGTGTCTGGTCTTCAATAGGCTACTGTATTTGTAAATCTGGTATGTCATAAATGTATAGATGTAGCAGTATTGTCCATCTGTATGTCATATATGTTATGATGAATTGAAAATGGGGGACCCTGATGTAAACAAGACGAAAGTCTCTCTCTAAGCAGGCGGTGGTAGCTACTAGCTAGCTTAGCCACAATGAACACACACAGTCACTGTGATTGTAATTCCATCGTGTATTCTGCATCACAAACCTGTTTCGGAGTCAGCTGGAACTGAAATCTGCGGTCTGTGTATATAGTTTTCGAATGAAAAATAACGAAACTGCAGCAAAAGTCGCAGAATAATCCGTTTAGGTAATTAATTAATTAATTAAAAAATTAATTAATTTTAAATGAAATGTAACTTTGATACTCCCTGAGCCGTGTTGGCAGACTGTTCCAGGTGTGGGCTGCTCTCACGTAAAAGGCTGTCTGACTAAAAGCAGACCTCCTGTTTGGGATTACACAGTCCCCTCTGACTACAGACCTGGTATATCTGTCAGCAGATGCTTTCTGTTTTATGAAAGTACAGAGGGGGGGGGAGGAGCCAGGCCATGTAGGATTTTATAGTGCATTTAACAGTGCAATCAGCTTATTGGGAGTCATTCAGTTACGTTTGTGACTGTGCAGCACCTATCGTACACATACAATATTAACACAGAGGATGTTTCAAATGTGGGTTACAAGCATTTATTCAAGGATTTCCAGCACCACGTACGAACCCTGAATGTATTTACTCTTACCATATATATATATATATCCACGACTGTACATACCGAATGTATGAATATGAAGGGAAAAAATGTGGCCAATGTTATACATACAATTACATACAATTGTTAAGAGGATGCAGACCAGAGAAAGACTTTCGTCTTGTTTACATCAGGGTCCCCCTGTTTACATCAGTAATCATCGGTAACATTTAGAATTGATTTCAAGGTCCTCCTCCTTATATACAAAGTATAAACATTGCGATCATCTACTATTGAAGGTTCCAAGCCACAGTCTAAAGAAAATCAGGGATGCAGCCTTTGCTAACTATGCTGCACCAAAGTTATGGAACACACTACCTATGGACATTAGGGAAGCTAGATCTCTTAATATTTTCAGAAATAAGCTACAAACGTACCTCTTCACCACAATTGAATTGAAAATGGGGGACCCTGATGTAAACAAGACGAAAGTCTCTCTCTGGTCTGTCTAATGAAATTACAATCGGTTTACATCCATTCATTCTGCTAGCATTACTGATTGGCACTGCCACTGGATAACATGAGCTAGTGTTAGCTATCAAACCCCGTTAGCTCAAAGCTCCTCTTTCAACTTAAGCATTAAACAAAATGGCCCAGTCATCTATTCACCTTTGTTTAATACACACAGCGTTGTCTCTAATGTTATTTAACCACTCATAGCTCCCGATATGTGCTGGTTAAGTAGCGTGAGCTAACGTTAGCTAGCCGGTCGACTTGCTCAACAGGCCGGATAGCTAAGGCTAATACTAGCTAATATATAGTATAATATACACAACAGAAACACACACACACACACACACATAACAAACCTGTTTAGATGGTTTCTTGTTGTGTATATTCTCGACTGAAAAATAACGAAAATGCGTAATCCGTTGTAGGAATAGTATAGATTCACAGCAGGCCAGGTATTAACAGCCAGGTCTTTTCTGTTCGAAGAGCAGAGAAAGACTGGCTGCACATGTGCTACGAATCTACGTCACTCAGTGAGCCTTTGAATCTTCTTCTTCTGCTGATTTGCAAAAGCCGCATACCTACCGCCACCTACTGTACAATCGACAGAAGTCAAGATGTCCCGTTGAGCGTGATGCAGATGACTTTGATTGATTGATTGAAAACGTTATTAACAGCTCAATATATACAATTGTTAAGGGGATGCAGACCAGAGAAAGACTTTCGTCTTGTTTACATCAGGGTCCCCCATTTTCAATTCATCATAACATATATGACATACATGACATCCAGATAGACAGTACTGCTACATCTATACATTTATGACATACCAGATTATTATTCATTCCGCATATTTTGCCATGTTACTAGAGCTCCTATGACACAAGACAAGAGCAACTGCATCCTAGCATTTGCTTAAATAAATAAATGTTAATGAATAAAAGCCTAATAAATGCCTTCACAAACAGATTCATGTGATGAAATGCAATTTTTGGCTATAATGTGGTACTGTAAATAAGATATACAGGTTTATAATTTATAATCTCAAATATTTCAGACCAAAAGTTATGCAGGGAAGGGCAAGACCAAAACATGTGACTATGTGTAGCAGGGGCACGGTGGCATGTGTCACAGGTGGGATCAATGTTGCCATAGATCTTGGCTAGCCTGACTTTAGTAAAGTGTGAACGGTGAACAATTTTACATTGGATCAGTCCGTGCCTGGCACAAATTGAAGAGGAGTGGACCCGGTGTAGAATATCGTCCCACAGGTCTTCTGTGATGTCCTCACCCAGGTCCTCCTCCCAACTCCTCCTGATCTTTTCTAATGAGGTAGGACGCAGTGAGGAAATCAAGCCATACAGGACAGATATAATACCCTTTTGTGACCAGTGTAGGCTTAGTTAATTAGATTAATTAATTACACAGCAAATTATCACGTTATGAAAATTAACTCAAAATGAATTACAATTTTTTTTGTATCTCATTCATTCCATAAGAATGTAGAATACACATTTACAGAATTCTTTTTTTTATATGGTCCATTTGCATGTTCTTGGTATCTGATTCTAGGGACATCTATGAATCTCAGGGAATGTATTCCCAGTGTCAGAAATACTGTGGGCTAGATCCACAAAGAATGGATTGCACGGTGCAAGTTGCACCCTTACTTACAATTCATTATGAATTGAAAATGGGGGACCCTGATGTAAACAAGACGAAAGTCTTTCTCTGGTCTGCATCCCCTTAACAATTGTGCATTGAGCCGTACTGTATTGTACCCATTCGGCAATCTGTTAATAACATTTTCATTCAATCAATCAATCTGTGCGGTGATTGATTGAATGAACATTTTATTTTGAGTAAATTGTAATGAACCAATCAATAAATCAAATTTATTTGTATAGCACGTTTAAACATGACGCTTGTCAACCAAAGTGCTTCACATAGCTAAGCTAAGTACAAAGAAAAGTATAAAATAAACAGAAAAATAAAATAAAATCAACGGATAGACAAAGGAAAAACAGAACAACACGTCAACACGTACGGCAAGAGTCAAAGTGAGTCAGGGAAGGCCAGGCGATATAGGTGGGTTTTGAGTTTTGTTTTAAAAGACTCGATGGAGGGGGCAGATTTGATGGACATGGGGATGCTGTTCCAGAGGTCAGGGGCTGCGACCGCAAAAGCACATCCCCCCCCCTAGACTTGAAGTTAGACCTACGAGTGGTTAGGAGACCCTTATCAGCCGATCTGAGGGCCCTGGCGTCGGTATAGGGGGTGAGGAGGTCTGCTAGGTAAGCAGGGGCTTTACCATTTAGGGCTTTATAAACCATTAAGAGGACCTTGAAGTCTATTCTAAAGCGCACCGGGAGCCAGTGGAGGGAGGCAAGTACAGGGGTGATGTGAGCTCTCTTCCGGGTACCTGTGAGCAGTCTAGCGGGGAGTTGTAGACGGGCTATGGTGGATTTATTTAGCCCCTTGATTCATTCAATCAATCAATCAATCAATCAATCAAATTTATTTGTTAGCACGCCTTGATCTTGGCTATGGACCGGAGCTGGAAAAAGCACCCCTTCACCACCGAGTTTACCTGCCTATTGAAGGAAAACTCGGCGTCAAAGAGCACGCCCAAGATTGCTTATCTTAGATTGATGTTAGTTTGCTGTTTACCTTGTAGTTACCAGATACCAGATACCTTGACATTTTTGGCTATAATGTGTTACTGTAAATAAGATATAAATTATTTGGTCATATAATGAATTGATGTGGGTTGTGTATGTACATGTTTATAAATGTGTAGCTGCTGTATATATTTATTTGTACAGTAAAGGAGTGTGTAGGAAGGAAGAGCAAAACAACAATTATTGCCATTCTCTTAACTTTTAATAGAATGCTTTCTGCACATGATTGCATTATTATACCCAAGCACAGTATTAAGAATGACCCAGGACATGCTGTAGTAGTACGTATATAAATAAACTACTGCGGTAACTATATATGTGAGCTTTTTTTTCTTTCCGTCAAATGTATCGTCTTTAGTAATCGAGTCATCTTCTCAGCAGCCATAGAGTCGGTTGATCCTCAGGATGTCAATGTCGGACAGATCCTGTCTCTGTCCAATCTGCACATTGGAGTCAGGAATGGGGGTCCGTGCTTGATGGAGAAGGCTGTTCTGCCATAGTGCATGATGGAGGAGTAGTCATAGGGGGTGTCCAGGTTATTGGTGTACTGCCTGTGGAAGTTGTAGGCCATTCTAGGGTCAATATTGCTTTCTGGGTCTTTTTAATGGAACCAAGGTAGAGGTCAATGGAACCTCTTGTGGGTAGTGGCCCCTGCTCCACTTCGTTTCTGCTCTTTCTCCTGCTTCCTCTCCTTCAAATACTTGTCCCTTAGGTACTTCCATTTTCTTTTGCACTCCTCGACTGTTGATATAATAAGACAAAAATATCTTACTTAAATAAACAATTTGAGGTGTTCAACCAGTCATATACATAAAGGACACTTGTCAGAGCTTTACTTTTATCAATAACAAAATGTTTAGGACACAATAACTAATGTCCAAAATGTCAGTTAGAACCTTGAAATCATGGTACCACTAATTTTTTTTAATAAAATCAACGGATAGACAAAGGAAAAACAGAACAAAACAGAACAACACGTCGACAAGTACGGCAAGAGTCAAAGTGAGTCAGGGAAGGCCAGGCGATATAGGTGGGTTTTGAGTTTTGATTTAAGGCGAGACACTACAGGTGAATAGGGTAAAACATTTAACTAATAGATATCACAATGAAACTTCCCCAGTTGATTACTTATATTAAGACAAGACTTTTTTGTATTACAAGTTTTCTGACATTATGTTTCAATATGCAAATGAGGCATGACCTACTTAAATATGCATATAATTCCAGGACAGAAATCTGAACATTGGATAATGCCATTTTCAAAATTATAGTTTCATTTTGTTGACACATTAGAGCCAAAGGTTATTACAGAGGGGATTTTGGATATCTCTTTTTATCACTCCATAAATCAGAAAATACTCCATTTTTATGGTAAAATTCCATATTTCGCCATGTTTTTAGGAATAAAATGTGATATAAATCAGGGTATGAATGCGATATCAACAAACCCTTCTGTAAATACCTTCAGAACATAGATATGAATAGAACTGGAAGGGTTGGTGTATGTGAGTGCTACTGAAGTGGAGATTTCTGGCTCAGAGTATGAGGAAAAACTCTTAAAACTAATTTTTGGAAAAAACGCCTTCAAAGTTCACTCTCTCACTCTCTATATGAGCCTGTATCACACTTCTCTCTCCTCCTCTGTCTCTCTCACTCTCTATATGAGCCTGTATCACACTTCTCTCTCCTCCTCTGTCTCTCTCACTCTCTATATGAGCCTGTATCACACTTATCTCTCTCCTCTGTCTCTCTCACTCTCTATATGAGAAAAAAACAAACGAACTAAAACAAAAACGCAAAAAAACGAACGAACTAAAACAAAAACGTACTTTTCAAGTTTTCGGATTTTTCCGAGTTTTTGGGTTTTCGGACTTTTCCGAGTTTTTGAACTTTTTCGGATTTTTGCTGTTTCCGAGTTTTTGGAATTTTCAGAGTTTTTGGATTTTTTCGGGTTTTCGGGTTTTCGGACTTTTCCGAGTTTTTGAACTTTTTCGGATTTTTGATGTTTCCGAGTTTTCGGATTTTTCCGAGTTTTTGGGTTTTCGGACTTTTCCGAGTTTTTGAACTTTTTCGGATTTTTGATGTTTCCGAGTTTTCGGATTTTTCCAAGTTTTTGGGTTTTCGGACTTTTCAGAGTTTTTGAACTTTTTCGGATTTTTGATGTTTCCGAGTTTTCGGAATTTTCAGAGTTTTTGGATTTTTCCGAGTTTTCGGATTTTCGGACTTTTCCGAGTTTTTGAACTTTTTCGGATTTTTGATGTTTCCGAGTTTTCGGATTTTTCCGAGTTTTGGGATTTTTCGGAGTTTTGGAACTTTTTAGATTTTTCCGAGTTTTCGGATTTTTCCGAGTTTTCGGGTTTTGGGATTTTTCCGAGTTTTTGAACTTTTTCGGATTTTAGATTTTTCCGAGTTTTGGGATTTTTTCGAGTTTTCGGATTTTTCCGATCAACATCGACCAATGGCACAATCCGCAAGTCTCTACGACAAACGGTTCAAGAGATACACTGAGGGGGTGTGGCCTAAGGGGGCGTGGTCTAAGGATCGGGGGAGTGGTCAACATCGACCAATGAAAGGTGGTCAACATCGACCAATGGCACAATCCCCAAGTCTCTACGACAAACGGTTCAAGAGATACACTGAGGGGGTGTGGCCTAAGGGGGCGTGGTCTAAGGATCGGGGGAGTGGTCAACATCGACCAATGAAAGGTGGTCAACAGGGGGAGTGGTCAACATCGACCAATGAAAGGTGGTCAACATCGACCAATGGCACAATCCGCAAGTCTCTACGACAAACGGTTCAAGAGATACACTGAGGGGGTGTGGCCTAAGGGGGCGTGGTCTAAGGATCGGGGGAGTGGTCAACATCGACCAATGAAAGGTGGTCAACATGGACCAATGAAAAATGAAAGAGGATATCCCTACTGAGTACAATGACACAACCCACAAGACAGAGGGCGCTGTCAGCAATTCAGTACTGCAACACAGTGATGGCCAATGATGGGTTAAGTGGATGATGTCATTGGCAGCTCAGCCACGAGCCACACAGCTGAACCAATCATGAGTGAGCCATGAGCCACACAGGTGAAGCAATCACTATGACTTGCATATTTTCTATCCAATGCATTTTATGGAGGCAGATGCATGACTGCATTGTCACATTGATTAAAAGAAAACTATAAGAGATGAAGCGTTGTGACGCGCACATGAGCACTACAACGAGTAGGCGAAGGGTTGTGCGCGATATTGTGACATTCGTGCGATATTGTGGCACTCCTTCGGCGATCGGAACAGAAGGCTAAAAAATAGTGTGAAAAATGTGATTTCTAGAGTGCGATTGCATGGCGGTCAATGGGGAGGAGAACCTTCAAACAAATGGTCGTCAGTTGAGATAGAAATGTCCAATTCCATTTATTTTTCTTTTGTGAGCGGGTTGACAGCCGTGTCATCGTTTTGATGTGTTTGTTTTATTTCTACGTCCAAAATTGAGATCACACTCGCAATTCACCCAAGGTAGGGGGAAAAAGATTATTTCAGCTGCTACACTCTAAAATGCAATGCATTCCCAATGGGACCGATATTTTACCGTTTAAAGTCGATTCGTAGCCAGACGGTGCGGTGAAACTTTACGAGTTCGGAGACCGGTGTTGCCATAGGCAAGCCGCTCGTTTTGATACCTTTCACGTGTATGGGGCGCGAACGCTTACGTGTTGCAAAGTGTTTGCAAAATCGGTGGAATAAAGAATAATAATTATAAATAAAAAGAGTATGGATATGTATAGTGTGGGTGGCAACCTGGCTTCGCCAGGTCACCCACACTAATAAAAAGAGTATGGATATGTATAGTGTGGGTGGCAACCTGGCTTCGCCAGGTCACCCACACTAACTAGACAATTCCGCGCGGGGGAAATTGTGAAAGTGTGGGTGACGCCTGTGCACCGCCGGCCAACGGGGGAGAGGGTCTCTCGCGAGTCTCTATGACAAACGGTTCAAAGGATACAAAAAGGGGGCGCGGCCTAAGGATCGGGGGAGTGGTCAACATAGACCAATCAAAGAGGATATCCCTACTGAGTGCAATGACACAACCCGCAACACTATTACACTATTACACTATTACACAATATTACACTATTACACACTATTACACACTATTACACTATTACACACTATTACACTATTACACACTATTACACTATTACACTATTACACACTATTACACTATTACACTATTACACTATTACACACTATTACACTATTACACTATTACACACTATTACACACTATTACACTATTACACACTATTACACTATTACACTATTACACTATTACACACTATTACACTATTACACACTATTACACTATTACACACTATTACACACTATTACACTATTACACACTATTACACTATTACACACTATTACACTATTACACTATTACACACTATTACACTATTACACACTATTACACTATTACACTATTACACACTATAACACTATTACACTATTACACACTATTACACTATTACACACTATTGCACTATTACACTATTACACTATTACACACTATTACACTATTACACACTATTACACTATTACACTATTACACACTATTACACTATTACACTATTACACACTATTACACTATTACACACTATTACACTATTACACTATTGCACACTATTACACTATTACACTATTACACACTATTACACTATTACACTATTACACACTATTACACACTATTACACTATTACACTATTACACACTATTACACTATTACACACTATTACACTATTACACTATTACACACTATTACACTATTACACACTATTACACTATTACACTATTACACACTATTACACACTATTACACTATTACACTATTACACACTATTACACTATTACACACTATTACACTATTACACTATTACACACTATTACACTATTACACACTATTACACTATTACACACTATTACACACTATTACACTATTACACTATTACACACTATTACACACTATTACACTATTACACACTATTACACACTATTACACTATTACACACTATTACACTATTACACACTATTACACTATTACACTATTACACACTATTACACACTATTACACACTATTACACTATTACACACTATTACACTATTACACACTATTACACTATTACACACTATTACACTATTACACTATTACACACTATTACATTATTACACTATTACACACTATTACACTATTACACTATTACACACTATTACACTATTACACTATTACACTATTACACACTATTACACTATTACACACTATTACACTATTACACTATTACACACTATTACACTATTACACTATTACACACTATTACACTATTACACACTATTACACTATTACACTATTGCACACTATTACACTATTACACTATTACACACTATTACACTATTACACTATTACACACTATTACACACTATTACACTATTACACTATTACACACTATTACACTATTACACACTATTACACTATTACACTATTACACACTATTACACTATTACACACTATTACACTATTACACTATTACACACTATTACACACTATTACACTATTACACTATTACACACTATTACACTATTACACACTATTACACTATTACACTATTACACACTATTACACTATTACACACTATTACACTATTACACACTATTACACACTATTACACTGTTACACTATTACACACTATTACACACTATTACACTATTACACACTATTACACACTATTACACTATTACACACTATTACACTATTACACACTATTACACTATTACACTATTACACACTATTACACACTATTACACACTATTACACTATTACACACTATTACACTATTACACACTATTACACTATTACACACTATTACACTATTACACTATTACACACTATTACATTATTACACTATTACACACTATTACACTATTACACTATTACACACTATTACACTATTACACTATTACACTATTACACACTATTACACTATTACACACTATTACACTATTACACACTATTACACTATTACACACTATTACACTATTACACACTATTACACTATTACACTATTAGACACTATTACACTATTACACACTATTACACTATTACACACTATTACACTATTACACACTATTACACTATTACACACTATTACACTATTACACACTATTACACTATTACACTATTACACACTATTACACTATTACACACTATTACACTATTACACTATTACACTATTACACACTATTACACACTATTACACTATTACACTATTACACACTATTACACTATTACACACTATTACACTATTACACTATTACACACTATTACACTATTACACACTATTACACTATTACACTATTACACACTATTACACTATTACACACTATTACACTATTACACACTATTACACTATTACACTATTACACTATTACACACTATTACACACTATTACACTATTACACTATTACACACTATTACACTATTACACACTATTACACTATTACACTATTACACACTATTACACTATTACACACTATTACACTATTACACTATTACACACTATTACACTATTACGCTATTACACTATTACACACTATTACACACTATTACACACTATTACACTATTACACTATTACACACTATTACACTATTACACTATTACACTATTACACTATTACACACTATTACACTATTACACACTATTACACTATTACACTATTACACACTATTACACTATTACACTATTACACACTATTACACTATTACACACTATTACACTATTACACTATTACACTATTACACTATTACACACTATTACACTATTACACTATTACACACTATTACACTATTACACACTATTACACTATTACACACTATTACACTATTACACTATTACACACTATTACACTATTACACACTATTACACTATTACACTATTACACTATTACACACTATTACACTATTACACACTATTACACTATTACACTATTACACACTATTACACACTATTACACTATTACACACTATTACACTATTACACTATTACACACTATTACACTATTACACTATTACACACTATTACACACTATTACACTATTACACACTATTACACTATTACACTATTACACACTATTACACTATTACACACTATTACACTATTACACTATTACACAATATTACACTATTACACACTATTACACTATTACACTATTACACACTATTACACACTATTACACTATTACACTATTACACACTATTACACTATTACACACTATTACACTATTACACCGAGTACAATGGCACAATCCGCAAGTCTCTACGACAAACGGTTCAAGAGATACACTGAGGGGGTGTGGCCTAAGGGGGCGTGGTCTAAGGATCGGGGGAGTGGTCAACATCGACCAATGAAAGGGGGTCAACATGGACCAATGAAAAATGAAAGAGGATATCCCTACTGAGTACAATGACACAACCCACAAGACAGAGGGCGCTGTCAGCAATTCAGTACTGCAACACAGTGATGGCCAATGATGGGTTAAGTGGATGATGTCATTGGCAGCTCAGCCACGAGCCACACAGCTGAACCAATCATGAGTGAGCCATGAGCCACACAGGTGAAGCAATCACTATGACTTGCATATTTTCTATTCAATGCATTTGTATGGAGGCAGATGCATGACTGCATTGTCACATTGATTAAAAGAAAACTATAAGAGATGAAGCGTTGTGACGCGCACATGAGCACTACAACGAGTAGGCGAAGGGTTGTGCGCGATATTGTGACATTCGTGCGATATTGTGGCACTCCTTCGGCGATCGGAACAGAAGGCTAAAAAATAGTGTGAAAAATGTGATTTCTAGAGTGCGATTGCATGGCGGTCAATGGGGAGGAGAACCTTCAAACAAATGGTCGTCAGTTGAGATAGAAATGTCCAATTCCATTTATTTTTCTTTTGTGAGCGGGTTGACAGCCGTGTCATCGTTTTGATGTGTTTGTTTTATTTCTACGTCCAAAATTGAGATCACACTCGCAATTCACCCAAGGTAGGGGGAAAAAGATTATTTCAGCTGCTACACTCTAAAATGCAATGCATTCCCAATGGGACCGATATTTTACCGTTTAAAGTCGATTCGTAGCCAGACGGTGCGGTGAAACTTTACGAGTTCGGAGACCGGTGTTGCCATAGGCAAGCCGCTCGTTTTGATACCTTTCACGTGTATGGGGCGCGAACGCTTACGTGTTGCAAAGTGTTTGCAAAATCGGTGGAATAAAGAATAATAATAACTAGACAATTCCGCGCGGGGGAAATTGTGAAAGTGTGGGTGACGCCTGTGCACCGCCGGCCAACGGGGGAGAGGGTCTCTCGCGAGTCTCTATGACAAACGGTTCAAAGGATACAAAAAGGGGGCGCGGCCTAAGGATCGGGGGAGTGGTCAACATAGACCAATCAAAGAGGATATCCCTAATGAGTGCAATGACACAACCCGCAACACTATTACACTATTACACACTATTACACTATTACACTATTACACACTATTACACTATTACACACTATTACACTATTACACACTATTACACTATTACACTATTACACTATTACACAATATTACACTATTACACACTATTACACTATTACACTATTACACACTATTACACTATTACACACTATTACACACTATTACACTATTACACACTATTACACTATTACACTATTACACACTATTACACTATTACACACTATTACACACTATTACACACTATTACACTATTACACTATTACACACTATTACACACTATTACACTATTACACACTATTACACTATTACACTATTACACACTATTAAACTATTACACTATTACACACTATTACACTATTACACACTATTACACTATTACACTATTACACACTATTACACTATTACACTATTACACACTATTACACACTATTACACTATTACACTATTACACACTATTACACACTATTACACTATTACACTATTACACACTATTACACTATTACACACTATTACACTATTACACTATTACACACTATTACACTATTACACACTATTACACTATTACACTATTACACACTATTACACTATTACACTATTACACACTATTACACTATTACACACTATTACACTATTACACTATTACACACTATTACACTATTACACACTATTACACTATTACACTATTACACACTATTACACTATTACACACTATTACACTATTACACACTATTACACTATTACACACTATTACACACTATTACACTATTACACACTATTACACTATTACACACTATTACACTATTACACTATTACACACTATTACACTATTACACACTATTACACTATTACACTATTACACACTATTACACTATTACACTATTACACACTATTACACTATTACACACTATTACACTATTACACACTATTACACTATTACACACTATTACACTATTACACTATTACACACTATTACACTATTACACTATTACACACTATTACACTATTACACTATTACACACTATTACACTATTACACACTATTACACTATTACACACTATTACACTATTACACACTATTACACTATTACACACTATTACACTATTACACACTATTACACTATTACACACTATTACACTATTACACTATTACACACTATTACACTATTAGACACTATTACACTATTACACACTATTACACTATTACACTATTACACACTATTACACACTATTACACTATTACACACTATTACACTATTACACTATTACACACTATTACACACTATTACACTATTACACACTATTACACTATTACACTATTACACACTATTACACTATTACACACTATTACACTATTACACTATTACACACTATTACACACTATTACACTATTACACTATTACACACTATTACACTATTACACACTATTACACTATTACACTATTACACACTATTACACTATTACACACTATTACACTATTACACTATTACACACTATTACACTATTACACACTATTACACTATTATACACTATTACACTATTACACACTATTACACTATTACACTATTACACACTATTACACTATTACACACTATTACACTATTACACACTATTACACACTATTACACTATTACACACTATTACACTATTAGACACTATTACACTATTACACTATTACACTATTACACACTATTACACTATTACACACTATTACACTATTACACTATTACACACTATTACACTATTACACTATTACACTATTACACACTATTACACTATTACACACTATTACACTATTACACACTATTACACTATTACACGATTACACGATTACACTATTACACTATTACACTATTACACAATATTACACTATTACACTATTACACACTATTACACACTATTACACTATTACACACTATTACACTATTACACTATTACACACTATTACACTATTACACACTATTACACACTATTACACTATTACACACTATTACACTATTACACTATTACACACTATTACACTATTACACACTATTACACTATTACACTATTACACACTATAACACTATTACACTATTACACACTATTACACTATTACACACTATTGCACTATTACACTATTACACACTATTACACTATTACACACTATTACACTATTACACTATTACACACTATTACACTATTACACTATTACACACTATTACACTATTACACTATTACACACTATTACACTATTACACACTATTACACTATTACACTATTACACACTATTACACTATTACACACTATTACACTATTACACACTATTACACACTATTACACTATTACACTATTACACACTATTACACTATTACACACTATTACACTATTACACTATTACACACTATTACACTATTACACACTATTACACTATTACACTATTACACACTATTACACTATTACACTATTACACTATTACACACTATTACACACTATTACACTATTACACTATTACACACTATTACACTATTACACTATTACACAATATTACACTATTACACACTATTACACTATTACACACTATTACACACTATTACACTATTACACTATTACACTATTACACACTATTACACTATTACACACTATTACACTATTACACTATTACACACTATTACACTATTACACACTATTACACTATTACACCGAGTACAATGGCACAATCCGCAAGTCTCTACGACAAACGGTTCAAGAGATACACTGAGGGGGTGTGGCCTAAGGGGGCGTGGTCTAAGGATCGAGGGAGTGGTCAACATCGACCAATGAAAGGTGGTCAACATCGACTAATGGCACAATCCGCAAGTCTCTACGACAAACGGTTCAAGAGATACACTGAGGGGGTGTGGCCTAAGGGGGCGTGGTCTAAGGATCGGGGGAGTGGTCAACATCGACCAATGAAAGGGGGTCAACATGGACCAATGAAAAATGAAAGAGGATATCCCTACTGAGTACAATGACACAACCCACAAGACAGAGGGCGCTGTCAGCAATTCAGTAGTGCAACACAGTGATGGCCAATGATGGGTTAAGTGGATGATGTCATTGGCAGCTCAGCCACGAGCCACACAGCTGAACCAATCATGAGTGAGCCATGAGCCACACAGGTGAAGCAATCACTATGACTTGCATATTTTCTATCTAATGCATTTCTATGGAGGCAGATGCATGACTGCATTGTCACATTGATTAAAAGAAAACTATAAGAGATGAAGCGTTGTGACGCGCACATGAGCACTACAACGAGTAGGCGAAGGGTTGTGCGCGATATTGTGACATTCGTGCGATATTGTGGCACTCCTTCGGCGATCGGAACAGAAGGCTAAAAAATAGTGTGAAAAATGTGATTTCTAGAGTGCGATTGCATGGCGGTCAATGGGGAGGAGAACCTTCAAACAAATGGTCGTCAGTTGAGATAGAAATGTCCAATTCCATTTATTTTTCTTTTGTGAGCGGGTTGACAGCCGTGTCATCGTTTTGATGTGTTTGTTTTATTTCTACGTCCAAAATTGAGATCACACTCGCAATTCACCCAAGGTAGGGGGAAAAAGATTATTTCAGCTGCTACACTCTAAAATGCAATGCATTCCCAATGGGACCGATATTTTACCGTTTAAAGTCGATTCGTAGCCAGACGGTGCGGTGAAACTTTACGAGTTCGGAGACCGGTGTTGCCATAGGCAAGCCGCTCGTTTTGATACCTTTCACGTGTATGGGGCGCGAACGCTTACGTGTTGCAAAGTGTTTGCAAAATCGGTGGAATAAAGAATAATAAATAACTAGACAATTCCGCGCGGGGGAAATTGTGAAAGTGTGGGTGACGCCTGTGCACCGCCGGCCAACGGGGGAGAGGGTCTCTCGCGAGTCTCTATGACAAACGGTTCAAAGGATACAAAAAGGGGGCGCGGCCTAAGGATCGGGGGAGTGGTTAACATAGACCAATCAAAGAGGATATCCCTACTGAGTGCAATGACACAACCCGCAACACTATTACACTATTACACAATATTACACTATTACACACTATTACACACTATTACACTATTACACTATTACACACTATTACACTATTACACTATTACACACTATTACACTATTACACTATTACACGCTATTACACTATTACACTATTACACTATTACACACTATTACACTATTACACTATTACACACTATTACACTATTACACACTATTACACACTATTACACTATTACACTATTACACTATTACACGCTATTACACTATTACACTATTACACTATTACACACTATTACACACTATTACACTATTACACTATTACACACTATTACACTATTACACTATTACACACTATTACACTATTACACTATTACACGCTATTACACTATTACACTATTACACTATTACACACTATTACACTATTACACACTATTACACTATTACACTATTACACACTATTACACTATTACACTATTACACGCTATTACACTATTACACTATTACACTATTACACACTATTACACACTATTACACTATTGCACTATTACACACTATTACACTATTACACACTATTACACTATTACACTATTACACACTATTACACTATTACGCTATTACACTATTACACACTATTACACTATTACACTATTACACTATTACACTATTACACACTATTACACTATTACACTATTACACACTATTACACACTATTACACTATTACACACTATTACACTATTACACACTATTACACTATTACACACTATTACACTATTACACTATTACACACTATTACACACTATTACACTATTACACACTATTACACTATTACACTATTACACACTATTACACACTATTACACTATTACACACTATTACACTATTACACTATTACACTATTACACACTATTACACTATTACACACTATTACACACTATTACACTATTACACTATTACACTATTACACACTATTACACTATTACACACTATTACACTATTACACACTATTACACTATTACACTATTACACACTATTACACTATTACACTATTACACACTATAACACTATTAAACACTATTACACTATTACACTATTACACACTATAACACTATTACACTATTACACACTATTACACACTATTGCACACTATTGCACTATTACACTATTACACTATTACACACTATTACACTATTACACTATTACACACTATTACACTATTACACTATTACACACTATTACGCTATTACACTATTACACACTATTACACTATTACACACTATTACACTATTACACTATTGCACACTATTACACTATTACACACTATTACACTATTACACTATTACACACTATTACACACTATTACACACTATTACACTATTACACTATTACACACTATTACACACTATTACACTATTACACACTATTACACTATTACACACTATTACACTATTACACACTATTACACTATTACACTATTACACACTATTACACTATTACACACTATTACACTATTACATTATTACACACTATTACACTATTACACACTATTACACTATTACACTATTACACACTATTACACACTATTACACTATTACACACTATTACACTATTACACACTATTACACTATTACACTATTACACACTATTACACTATTACACACTATTACACTATTACACTATTACACACTATTACACTATTACACTATTACACACTATTACACTATTACACACTATTACACTATTACACTATTACACACTATTACACTATTACACACTATTACACTATTACACTATTACACACTATTACACTATTACACTATTACACACTATTACACTATTACACACTATTACACTATTACACTATTACACACTATTACACTATTACACTATTACACACTATTACACTATTACACACTATTACACTATTACACTATTACACACTATTACACTATTACACACTATTACACTATTACACTATTACACACTATTACACTATTACACTATTACACACTATTACACTATTACACACTATTACACACTATTACACTATTAGACACTATTACACTATTACACACTATTACACTATTACACACTATTACACACTATTACACTATTACACACTATTACACTATTACACACTATTACACTATTACACTATTACACACTATTACACTATTACACTATTACACACTATTACACTATTACACACTATTACACTATTACACTATTACACACTATTACACTATTACACTATTACACACTATTACACTATTACACTATTACACACTATTACACTATTACACTATTACACACTATTACACTATTACACACTATTACAATATTACACTATTACACACTATTACACTATTACACACTATTACACTATTACACTATTACACACTATTACACTATTACACACTATTACACTATTACACACTATTACACTATTACACTATTACACTATTACACACTATTACACTATTACACACTATTACACTATTACACACTATTACACTATTACACTATTACACACTATTACACAATATTACACTATTACACACTATTACACTATTACACTATTACACACTATTACACTATTACACACTATTACACTATTACACAATATTACACTATTACACACTATTACACTATTACACTATTACACACTATTACACACTATTACACTATTACACACTATTACACACTATTACACTATTACACACTATTACACTATTACACTATTACACACTATTACACTATTACACACTATTACACTATTACACCGAGTACAATGGCACAATCCGCAAGTCTCTACGACAAACGGTTCAAGAGATACACTGAGGGGGTGTGGCCTAAGGGGGCGTGGTCTAAGGATCGGGGGAGTGGTCAACATCGACCAATGAAAGGTGGTCAACATGGACCAATGAAAAATGAAAGAGGATATCCCTACTGAGTACAATGACACAACCCACAAGACAGAGGGCGCTGTCAGCAATTCAGTACTGCAACACAGTGATGGCCAATGATGGGTTAAGTGGATGATGTCATTGGCAGCTCAGCCACGAGCCACACAGCTGAACCAATCATGAGTGAGCCATGAGCCACACAGGTGAAGCAATCACTATGACTTGCATATTTTCTATCCAATGCATTTGTATGGAGGCAGATGCATGACTGCATTGTCACATTGATTAAAAGAAAACTATAAGAGATGAAGCGTTGTGACGCGCACATGAGCACTACAACGAGTAGGCGAAGGGTTGTGCGCGATATTGTGACATTCGTGCAATATTGTGGCACTCCTTCGGCGATCGGAACAGAAGGCTAAAAAATAGTGTGAAAAATGTGATTTCTAGAGTGCGATTGCATGGCGGTCAATGGGGAGGAGAACCTTCAAACAAATGGTCGTCAGTTGAGATAGAAATGTCCAATTCCATTTATTTTTCTTTTGTGAGCGGGATGACAGCCGTGTCATCGTTTTGATGTGTTTGTTTTATTTCTACGTCCAAAATTGAGATCACACTCGCAATTCACCCAAGGTAGGGGGAAAAAGATTATTTCAGCTGCTACACTCTAAAATGCAATGCATTCCCAATGGGACCGATATTTTACCGTTTAAAGTCGATTCGTAGCCAGACGGTGCGGTGAAACTTTTACGGGTTCGAGACCGCAGTTGCCATAGGCAAGCCGCTCGTTTTGATACCTTTCACGTGTATGGGGCGCGAACGCTTACGTGTTGCAAAGTGTTTGCAAAATCTGAGAATATAGATAATAAGTATATACTAGACAATTCCAAGGGGGAAATTGTGAAAGTGTGGGTGACGCCTGTGCACCGCCGGCCAACGGGGGAGAGGGTCTCTCGCGAGTCTCTATGAAAAACGGTTCAAAGGATACAAAAAGGGGGCGCGGCCTAAGGATCGGGGGAGTGGTCAACATAGACCAATCAAAGAGGATATCCCTACTGAGTGCAATGACACAACCCACAACACTATTACACTATTACACAATATTACACTATTACACACTATTACACACTATTACACACTATTACACACTATTACACTATTACACACTATTACACTATTACACACTATTACACACTATTACACTATTACACACTATTACACTATTACACTATTACACACTATAACACTATTACACTATTACACTATTACACACTATTACACTATTACACTATTACACACTATTACACTATTACACACTATTACACTATTACACACTATTACACTATTACACTATTACACTATTACACACTATTACACTATTACACTATTACACACTATTACACTATTACACTATTACACACTATTACACTATTACACTATTACACACTATTACACTATTACACACTATTACACTATTACACACTATTACACTATTACACACTATTACACTATTACACACTATTACACTATTACACACTATTACACTATTACACTATTACACTATTACACACTATTACACTATTACATGATTACACACTATTACACTATTACACACTATTACACTATTACACTATTACACACTATTACACTATTACACACTATTACACACTATTACACACTTACACACTATTACACTATTACACACTATTTTTCCGGTTTTCGGACTTTTCCGAGTTTTTGAACTTTTTCGGATTTTTGATGTTTCCGAGTTTTCGGATTTTTCCGAGTTTTTGGGTTTTCGGACTTTTCAGAGTTTTTGAACTTTTTCGGATTTTTGATGTTTCCGAGTTTTCGGAATTTTCCGAGTTTTTGGATTTTTCCGAGTTTTCGGATTTTCGGACTTTTCCGAGTTTTTGAACTTTTTCGGATTTTTGATGTTTCCGAGTTTTCGGATTTTTCCGAGTTTTGGGATTTTTCGGAGTTTTGGAACTTTTTAGATTTTTCCGAGTTTTCGGATTTTTCCGATTTTTCGGGTTTTGGGATTTTTCCGAGTTTTTGAACTTTTTCGGATTTTAGACTTTTTCGGATTTTTGATGTTTCCGAGTTTTCGGATTTTTCAGAGTTTTTGGGTTTTCGGACTTTTCAGAGTTTTTGAACTTTTTCGGATTTTTGATGTTTCCGAGTTTTCGGAATTTTCAGAGTTTTTGGATTTTTCCGAGTTTTCGGATTTTCGGACTTTTCCGAGTTTTTGAACTTTTTCGGATTTTTGATGTTTCCGAGTTTTCGGATTTTTCCGAGTTTTGGCATTTTTCGGAGTTTTGGAACTTTTTAGATTTTTCCGAGTTTTCGGATTTTTCCGAGTTTTCGGGTTTTGGGATTTTTCCGAGTTTTTGAACTTTTTCGGATTTTAGATTTTTCCGAGTTTTGGGATTTTTTCGAGTTTTCGGATTTTTCCGATCAACATCGACCAATGGCACAATCCGCAAGTCTCTACGACAAACGGTTCAAGAGATACACTGAGGGGGTGTGGCCTAAGGGGGCGTGGTCTAAGGATCGGGGGAGTGGTCAACATCGACCAATGAAAGGTGGTCAACATCGACCAATGGCACAATCCCCAAGTCTCTACGACAAACGGTTCAAGAGATACACTGAGGGGGTGTGGCCTAAGGGGGCGTGGTCTAAGGATCGGGGGAGTGGTCAACATCGACCAATGAAAGGTGGTCAACAGGGGGAGTGGTCAACATCGACCAATGAAAGGTGGTCAACATCGACTAATGGCACAATCCGCAAGTCTCTACGACAAACGGTTCAAGAGATACACTGAGGGGGTGTGGCCTAAGGGGGCGTGGTCTAAGGATCGGGGGAGTGGTCAACATCGACCAATGAAAGGGGGTCAACATGGACCAATGAAAAATGAAAGAGGATATCCCTACTGAGTACAATGACACAACCCACAAGACAGAGGGCGCTGTCAGAAATTCAGTAGTGCAACACAGTGATGGCCAATGATGGGTTAAGTGGATGATGTCATTGGCAGCTCAGCCACGAGCCACACAGCTGAACCAATCATGAGTGAGCCATGAGCCACACAGGTGAAGCAATCACTATGACTTGCATATTTTCTATCTAATGCATTTCTATGGAGGCAGATGCATGACTGCATTGTCACATTGATTAAAAGAAAACTATAAGAGATGAAGCGTTGTGACGCGCACATGAGCACTACAACGAGTAGGCGAAGGGTTGTGCGCGATATTGTGACATTCGTGCGATATTGTGGCACTCCTTCGGCGATCGGAACAGAAGGCTAAAAAATAGTGTGAAAAATGTGATTTCTAGAGTGCGATTGCATGGCGGTCAATGGGGAGGAGAACCTTCAAACAAATGGTCGTCAGTTGAGATAGAAATGTCCAATTCCATTTATTTTTCTTTTGTGAGCGGGTTGACAGCCGTGTCATCGTTTTGATGTGTTTGTTTTATTTCTACGTCCAAAATTGAGATCACACTCGCAATTCACCCAAGGTAGGGGGAAAAAGATTATTTCAGCTGCTACACTCTAAAATGCAATGCATTCCCAATGGGACCGATATTTTACCGTTTAAAGTCGATTCGTAGCCAGACGGTGCGGTGAAACTTTACGAGTTCGGAGACCGGTGTTGCCATAGGCAAGCCGCTCGTTTTGATACCTTTCACGTGTATGGGGCGCGAACGCTTACGTGTTGCAAAGTGTTTGCAAAATCGGTGGAATAAATAAATAATAAATAATAAAAAGAGTATGGATATGTATAGTGTGGGTGGCAACCTGGCTTCGCCAGGTCACCCACACTAACTAGACAATTCCGCGCGGGGGAAATTGTGAAAGTGTGGGTGACGCCTGTGCACCGCCGGCCAACGGGGGAGAGGGTCTCTCGCGAGTCTCTATGACAAACGGTTCAAAGGATACAAAAAGGGGGCGCGGCCTAAGGATCGGGGGAGTGGTTAACATAGACCAATCAAAGAGGATATCCCTACTGAGTGCAATGACACAACCCGCAACACTATTACACTATTACACAATATTACACTATTACACACTATTACACTATTACACACTATTACACACTATTACACACTATTACACTATTACACACTATAACACTATTACACTATTACACACTATTGCACTATTACACTATTACACACTATTACACTATTACACACTATTACACTATTACACTATTACACACTATTACACTATTACACTATTACACACTATTACACTATTACACTATTACACACTATTACACTATTACACTATTACACACTATTACACTATTACACACTATTACACTATTACACACTATTACACTATTACACTATTACACACTATTACACTATTACACACTATTACACTATTACACTATTACACACTATTACACTATTACACTATTACACACTATTACACTATTACACACTATTACACTATTACACACTATTACACTATTACACGCTATTACACTATTACACTATTACACACTATTACACACTATTACACTATTACACACTATTACACTATTACACACTATTACACTATTACACTATTACACACTATTACACTATTACACTATTACACACTATTACACTATTACACACTATTACACTATTACACACTATTACACTATTACACTATTACACACTATTACACACTATTACACTATTACACACTATTACACTATTACACACTATTACACACTATTACACTATTACACTATTACACTATTACACAATATTACACAATTACACACTATTACACACTATTACACTATTACACTATTACACACTATTACACTATTACACTATTACACTATTACACTATTACACACTATTACACTATTACACACTATTACACTATTACACACTATTACACTATTACACTATTACACACTATTACACTATTACACACTATTATACACTATTACACTATTACACACTATTACACTATTACACTATTACACACTATTACACTATTACACTATTACACAATATTACACTATTACACACTATTACACTATTACACACTATTACACTATTACACACTATTACACTATTACACTATTACACACTATTACACTATTACACTATTACACACTATTACACTATTACACTATTACACACTATTACACTATTACACACTATTACACTATTACACTATTACACACTATTACACTATTAAACCGAGTACAATGGCACAATCCGCAAGTCTCTACGACAAACGGTTCAAGAGATACACTGAGGGGGTGTGGCCTAAGGGGGCGTGGTCTAAGGATCGGGGGAGTGGTCAACATCGACCAATGAAAGGTGGTCAAGATCGACCAATGGCACAATCCGCAAGTCTCTACGACAAACGGTTCAAGAGATACACTGAGGGGGTGTGGCCTAAGGGGGCGTGGTCTAAGGATCGGGGGAGTGGTCAACATCGACCAATGAAAGGTGGTCAACATGGACCAATGAAAAATGAAAGAGGATATCCCTACTGAGTACAATGACACAACCCACAAGACAGAGGGCGCTGTCAGCAATTCAGTACTGCAACACAGTGATGGCCAATGATGGGTTAAGTGGATGATGTCATTGGCAGCTCAGCCACGAGCCACACAGCTGAACCAATCATGAGTGAGCCATGAGCCACACAGGTGAAGCAATCACTATGACTTGCATATTTTCTATCCAATGGATTTCTATGGAGGCAGATGCATGACTGCATTGTCACATTGATTAAAAGAAAACTATAAGAGATGAAGCGTTGTGACGCGCACATGAGCACTACAACGAGTAGGCGAAGGGTTGTGCGCGATATTGTGACATTCGTGCGATATTGTGGCACTCCTTCGGCGATCGGAACAGAAGGCTAAAAAATAGTGTGAAAAATGTGATTTCTAGAGGGCGATTGCATGGCGGTCAATGGGGAGGAGAACCTTCAAACAAATGGTCGTCAGTTGAGATAGAAATGTCCAATTCCATTTATTTTTCTTTTGTGAGCGGGTTGACAGCCGTGTCATCGTTTTGATGTGTTTGTTTTATTTCTACGTCCAAAATTGAGATCACACTCGCAATTCACCCAAGGTAGGGGGAAAAAGATTATTTCAGCTGCTACACTCTAAAATGCAATGCATTCCCAATGGGACCGATATTTTACCGTTTAAAGTCGATTCGTAGCCAGACGGTGCGGTGAAACTTTACGAGTTCGGAGACCGGTGTTGCCATAGGCAAGCCGCTCGTTTTGATACCTTTCACGTGTATGGGGCGCGAACGCTTACGTGTTGCAAAGTGTTTGCAAAATCGGTGGAATAAAGAATAATAAATAATAAAAAGAGTATGGATATGTATAGTGTGGGTGGCAACCTGGCTTCGCCAGGTCACCCACACTAACTAGACAATTCCGCGCGGGGGAAATTGTGAAAGTGTGGGTGACGCCTGTGCACCGCCGGCCAACGGGGGAGAGGGTCTCTCGCGAGTCTCTATGACAAACGGTTCAAAGGATACAAAAAGGGGGCACGGCCTAAGGATCGGGGGAGTGGTCAACATAGACCAATCAAAGAGGATATCCCTACTGAGTGCAATGACACAACCCGCAACACTATTACACTATTACACTATTACACAATATTACACTATTACACACTATTACACACTATTACACTATTACACACTATTACACTATTACACACTATTACACTATTACACTATTACACACTATTACACTATTACACTATTACACTATTACACACTATTACACTATTACACTATTACACACTATTACACACTATTACACTATTACACACTATTACACTATTACACTATTACACTATTACACACTATTACACTATTACACACTATTACACTATTACACACTATTACACACTATTACACTATTACACACTATTACACTATTACACACTATTACACTATTACACTATTACACACTATTACACTATTACACACTATTACACTATTACACTATTACACACTATAACACTATTACACTATTACACACTATTACACTATTACACACTATTGCACTATTACACTATTACACTATTACACACTATTACACTATTACACACTATTACACTATTACACTATTACACACTATTACACTATTACACTATTACACACTATTACACTATTACACACTATTACACTATTACACTATTGCACACTATTACACTATTACACTATTACACACTATTACACTATTACACTATTACACACTATTACACACTATTACACTATTACACTATTACACACTATTACACTATTACACACTATTACACTATTACACTATTACACACTATTACACTATTACACACTATTACACTATTACACTATTACACACTATTACACACTATTACACTATTACACTATTACACACTATTACACTATTACACACTATTACACTATTACACTATTACACACTATTACACTATTACACACTATTACACTATTACACACTATTACACACTATTACACTATTACACTATTACACACTATTACACACTATTACACTATTACACACTATTACACACTATTACACTATTACACACTATTACACTATTACACACTATTACACTATTACACTATTACACACTATTACACACTATTACACACTATTACACTATTACACACTATTACACTATTACACACTATTACACTATTACACACTATTACACTATTACACTATTACACACTATTACATTATTACACTATTACACACTATTACACTATTACACTATTACACACTATTACACTATTACACTATTACACTATTACACACTATTACACTATTACACACTATTACACTATTACACACTATTACACTATTACACACTATTACACTATTACACTATTACACTATTACACTATTACACACTATTACACTATTACACTATTGCACACTATTACACTATTACACTATTACACACTATTACACTATTACACTATTACACACTATTACACACTATTACACTATTACACTATTACACACTATTACACTATTACACACTATTACACTATTACACTATTACACACTATTACACTATTACACACTATTACACTATTACACTATTACACACTATTACACACTATTACACTATTACACTATTACACACTATTACACTATTACACACTATTACACTATTACACTATTACACACTATTACACTATTACACACTATTACACTATTACACACTATTACACACTATTACACTGTTACACTATTACACACTATTACACACTATTACACTATTACACACTATTACACACTATTACACTATTACACACTATTACACTATTACACACTATTACACTATTACACTATTACACACTATTACACACTATTACACACTATTACACTATTACACACTATTACACTATTACACACTATTACACTATTACACACTATTACACTATTACACTATTACACACTATTACATTATTACACTATTACACACTATTACACTATTACACTATTACACACTATTACACTATTACACTATTACACTATTACACACTATTACACTATTACACACTATTACACTATTACACACTATTACACTATTACACACTATTACACTATTACACACTATTACACTATTACACACTATTACACTATTACACACTATTACACTATTACACTATTAGACACTATTACACTATTACACACTATTACACTATTACACACTATTACACTATTACACACTATTACACTATTACACACTATTACACTATTACACACTATTACACTATTACACTATTACACACTATTACACTATTACACACTATTACACTATTACACTATTACACTATTACACACTATTACACACTATTACACTATTACACTATTACACACTATTACACTATTACACACTATTACACTATTACACTATTACACACTATTACACTATTACACACTATTACACTATTACACTATTACACACTATTACACTATTACACACTATTACACTATTACACACTATTACACTATTACACTATTACACTATTACACACTATTACACACTATTACACTATTACACTATTACACACTATTACACTATTACACACTATTACACTATTACACTATTACACACTATTACACTATTACACACTATTACACTATTACACTATTACACACTATTACACTATTACGCTATTACACTATTACACACTATTACACACTATTACACACTATTACACTATTACACTATTACACACTATTACACTATTACACTATTACACTATTACACTATTACACACTATTACACTATTACACACTATTACACTATTACACTATTACACACTATTACACTATTACACTATTACACACTATTACACTATTACACACTATTACACTATTACACTATTACACTATTACACTATTACACACTATTACACTATTACACTATTACACACTATTACACTATTACACACTATTACACTATTACACACTATTACACTATTACACTATTACACACTATTACACTATTACACACTATTACACTATTACACTATTACACTATTACACACTATTACACTATTACACACTATTACACTATTACACTATTACACACTATTACACACTATTACACTATTACACACTATTACACTATTACACTATTACACACTATTACACTATTACACTATTACACACTATTACACACTATTACACTATTACACACTATTACACTATTACACTATTACACACTATTACACTATTACACACTATTACACTATTACACTATTACACAATATTACACTATTACACACTATTACACTATTACACTATTACACACTATTACACACTATTACACTATTACACTATTACACACTATTACACTATTACACACTATTACACTATTACACCGAGTACAATGGCACAATCCGCAAGTCTCTACGACAAACGGTTCAAGAGATACACTGAGGGGGTGTGGCCTAAGGGGGCGTGGTCTAAGGATCGGGGGAGTGGTCAACATCGACCAATGAAAGGGGGTCAACATGGACCAATGAAAAATGAAAGAGGATATCCCTACTGAGTACAATGACACAACCCACAAGACAGAGGGCGCTGTCAGCAATTCAGTACTGCAACACAGTGATGGCCAATGATGGGTTAAGTGGATGATGTCATTGGCAGCTCAGCCACGAGCCACACAGCTGAACCAATCATGAGTGAGCCATGAGCCACACAGGTGAAGCAATCACTATGACTTGCATATTTTCTATTCAATGCATTTGTATGGAGGCAGATGCATGACTGCATTGTCACATTGATTAAAAGAAAACTATAAGAGATGAAGCGTTGTGACGCGCACATGAGCACTACAACGAGTAGGCGAAGGGTTGTGCGCGATATTGTGACATTCGTGCGATATTGTGGCACTCCTTCGGCGATCGGAACAGAAGGCTAAAAAATAGTGTGAAAAATGTGATTTCTAGAGTGCGATTGCATGGCGGTCAATGGGGAGGAGAACCTTCAAACAAATGGTCGTCAGTTGAGATAGAAATGTCCAATTCCATTTATTTTTCTTTTGTGAGCGGGTTGACAGCCGTGTCATCGTTTTGATGTGTTTGTTTTATTTCTATGTCCAAAATTGAGATCACACTCGCAATTCACCCAAGGTAGGGGGAAAAAGATTATTTCAGCTGCTACACTCTAAAATGCAATGCATTCCCAATGGGACCGAAATTTTACCGTTTAAAGTCGATTCGTAGCCAGACGGTGCGGTGAAACTTTACGAGTTCGGAGACCGGTGTTGCCATAGGCAAGCCGCTCGTTTTGATACCTTTCACGTGTATGGGGCGCGAACGCTTACGTGTTGCAAAGTGTTTGCAAAATCGGTGGAATAAAGAATAAAGAATAATAATAAAAAGAGTATGGATATGTATAGTGTGGGTGGCAACCTGGCTTCGCCAGGTCACCCACACTAATAAAAAGAGTATGGATATGTATAGTGTGGGTGGCAACCTGGCTTCGCCAGGTCACCCACACTAACTAGACAATTCCGCGCGGGGGAAATTGTGAAAGTGTGGGTGACGCCTGTGCACCGCCGGCCAACGGGGGAGAGGGTCTCTCGCGAGTCTCTATGACAAACGGTTCAAAGGATACAAAAAGGGGGCGCGGCCTAAGGATCGGGGGAGTGGTCAACATAGACCAATCAAAGAGGATATCCCTACTGTGTAGTGCAATGACACTCTCTCTGCAATGATTCTCTTTCTAATTTCATGGCCGTCAAGAGCTTTACTTTTGTCAGAGCTTTACTTTTATCAATAACAAAATGTTTAGGACACAATAACTAATGTCCAAAATGTCAGTTAGAACCTTGAAATCATGGTACCACTAAACATTTTTAATAAAATCAACGGATAGACAAAGGAAAAACAGAACAAAACAGAACAACACGTCGACAAGTACGGCAAGAGTCAAAGTGAGTCAGGGAAGGCCAGGCGATATAGGTGGGTTTTGAGTTTTGATTTAAGGCGAGACACTACAGGTGAATAGGGTAAAACATTTAACTAATAGATATCACAATGAAACTTCCCCAGTTGATTACTTATATTAAGACAAGACTTTTTTGTATTACAAGTTTTCTGACATTATGTTTCAATATGCAAATGAGGCATGACCTACTTAAATATGCATATAATTCCAGGACAGAAATCTGAACATTGGATAATGCCATTTTCAAAATTATAGTTTCATTTTGTTGACACATTAGAGCCAAAGGTTATTACAGAGGGGATTTTGGATATCTCTTTTTATCACTCCATAAATCAGAAAATACTCCATTTTTATGGTAAAATTCCATATTTCGCCATGTTTTTAGGAATAAAATGTGATATAAATCAGGGTATGAATGCGATATCAACAAACCCTTCTGTAAATACCTTCAGAACATAGATATGAATAGAACTGGAAGGGTTGGTGTATGTGAGTGCTACTGAAGTGGAGATTTCTGGCTCAGAGTATGAGGAAAAACTCTTAAAACTAATTTTTGGTAAAACGCCTTCAAAGTTCACTCTCTCACTCTCTATATGAGCCTGTATCACACTTCTCTCTCCTCCTCTGTCTCTCTCACTCTCTATATGAGCCTGTATCACACTTCTCTCTCCTCCTCTGTCTCTCTCACTCTCTATATGAGCCTGTATCACACGTATCTCTCTCCTCTGTATCTCTCACTCTCTATATGAGAAAAAAACAAACGAACTAAAACAAAAACGCAAAAAAACGAACGAACTAAAACAAAAACGTACTTTTCGAGTTTTCTGACTTTTTCAAGTTTTCGGATTTTTCCGAGTTTTTGGGTTTTCTGACTTTTCCGAGTTTTTGAACTTTTTCGGATTTTTGATGTTTCCGAGTTTTCGGATTTTTCCGAGTTTTTGGGTTTTCGGACTTTTCCAAGTTTTTGAACTTTTTCGGATTTTTGATGTTTCCGAGTTTTCGGATTTTTCCGAGTTTTTGGGTTTTCGGACTTTTCAGAGTTTTTGAACTTTTTCGGATTTTTGATGTTTCCGAGTTTTCGGAATTTTCAGAGTTTTTGGATTTTTCCGAGTTTTCGGATTTTCGGACTTTTCCGAGTTTTTGAACTTTTTCGGATTTTTGATGTTTCCGAGTTTTCGGATTTTTCCGAGTTTTGGGATTTTTCGGAGTTTTGGAACTTTTTAGATTTTTCCGAGTTTTCGGATTTTTCCGAGTTTTCGGGTTTTGGGATTTTTCCGAGTTTTTGAACTTTTTCGGATTTTAGATTTTTCCGAGTTTTGGGATTTTTTCGAGTTTTCGGATTTTTCCGATCAACATCGACCAATGGCACAATCCGCAAGTCTCTACGACAAACGGTTCAAGAGATACACTGAGGGGGTGTGGCCTAAGGGGGCGTGGTCTAAGGATCGGGGGAGTGGTCAACATCGACCAATGAAAGGTGGTCAACATCGACCAATGGCACAATCCCCAAGTCTCTACGACAAACGGTTCAAGAGATACACTGAGGGGGTGTGGCCTAAGGGGGCGTGGTCTAAGGATCGGGGGAGTGGTCAACATCGACCAATGAAAGGTGGTCAACAGGGGGAGTGGTCAACATCGACCAATGAAAGGTGGTCAACATCGACCAATGGCACAATCCGCAAGTCTCTACGACAAACGGTTCAAGAGATACACTGAGGGGGTGTGGCCTAAGGGGGCGTGGTCTAAGGATCGGGGGAGTGGTCAACATCGACCAATGAAAGGTGGTCAACATGGACCAATGAAAAATGAAAGAGGATATCCCTACTGAGTACAATGACACAACCCACAAGACAGAGGGCGCTGTCAGCAATTCAGTACTGCAACACAGTGATGGCCAATGATGGGTTAAGTGGATGATGTCATTGGCAGCTCAGCCACGAGCCACACAGCTGAACCAATCATGAGTGAGCCATGAGCCACACAGGTGAAGCAATCACTATGACTTGCATATTTTCTATCCAATGCATTTCTATGGAGGCAGATGCATGACTGCATTGTCACATTGATTAAAAGAAAACTATAAGAGATGAAGCGTTGTGACGCGCACATGAGCACTACAACGAGTAGGCGAAGGGTTGTGCGCGATATTGTGACATTCGTGCGATATTGTGGCACTCCTTCGGCGATCGGAACAGAAGGCTAAAAAATAGTGTGAAAAATGTGATTTCTAGAGTGCGATTGCATGGCGGTCAATGGGGAGGAGAACCTTCAAACAAATGGTCGTCAGTTGAGATAGAAATGTCCAATTCCATTTATTTTTCTTTTGTGAGCGGGTTGACAGCCGTGTCATCGTTTTGATGTGTTTGTTTTATTTCTACGTCCAAAATTGAGATCACACTCGCAATTCACCCAAGGTAGGGGGAAAAAGATTATTTCAGCTGCTACACTCTAAAATGCAATGCATTCCCAATGGGACCGATATTTTACCGTTTAAAGTCGATTCGTAGCCAGACGGTGCGGTGAAACTTTACGAGTTCGGAGACCGGTGTTGCCATAGGCAAGCCGCTCGTTTTGATACCTTTCACGTGTATGGGGCGCGAACGCTTACGTGTTGCAAAGTGTTTGCAAAATCGGTGGAATAAAGAATAATAATAAAAAGAGTATGGATATGTATAGTGTGGGTGGCAACCTGGCTTCGCCAGGTCACCCACACTAATAATAATAATAATAATAATAATAATAATAATAATAATAATAATAATAATAATAATAATAATAATAATAATAATAATAATAATAATAATAATAATAATAATAATAATAATAATAATAATAGACAGCACTTCACAGGACAATAATACTACTAACAATAACAATAATGACAATAGAATAACAAAAATAATAAATACAGAACATAAAAATCTAAATTTTAATGAAATTATATTATTCCAGACACCACACAAGACATTTCCTCCCCAGGACCCCCCAGGACCAACACCCCCACCCTGCTCCGCTGCTAGATAGTGGCTTTATCTTTCTCTGTTGTTTCCACTTCATGGCTATTAGCTTCTTGGCTGCGGTGACACCCGCCAGAATGATTCTTTTTGTTGTTGTATGGATGCCAGTAGTAATGATATATTATTTAGGAGCAGTGTTGCTGCTGCAAGTGGAATTGTCAGGTTACATATGTTTGAAAGTTTAGTTATTATAGATTTCCAAAAATGACCTACTGGTGGGCATTCCCAAAACATGTGCATATAAGTGCCAGTGGCCCTCAGAGCGCACAGAGTGCACCGAGAGTCAGCCACCAACCCCATAGCGCACAGTTTCCTAGGTGTGAGATACGTCCTATGAATATAATAAAAATGTATTTGCTGGTGATTAGGGTTACGGGAGGCTAATGTAACATTAGTCCAAATATCATCCCAGTCAAACTCAGAGTCTAATTCTGGGATGTCTTCTCGCCAAACTATATCTAATGATAGATTCTTATATGTGGATTTGATTAAGAGTGTATAGATATCTGAGACAAAACCCCTTGAGGTTGTTCTGTCTTTGATAAGCTTAACAAAAGGGGGTGGATGTAGTGTTTGAGCCCACGGAACCCTATGCACCCTGAGTGCCGACCTTAGTTGTAAGTAGAGGAAGAATGACACACCGGGGAGATCATAAAATTATCTTAGGTCCTGAAACGCTCGCAGGCCGTTTTCATCATATCTTCCAGAGTATGAACTCCCCTCCTCTCCCATTGAGGGATACTAACGGGTTTGTGCCCAACAAGTAGTTGTTGGTTATGAAAAATCGAGGTGAGAGTCGAGGTGCCATGGGCATTTGACAGCACGAGACCTCTGTATATTATTACGCCATGTTTGAATCACGTGGGATATGATCGGTCCATATCGTAATTGGCATTTTGATATAGGGGTACTGGAGTATACTACATCCTGTAGTCTTTGCGGTGATACCGCTGCTGCTTCTAAGGAGCGCCATGACACAGCAATTTCAGGGTCCAGCCAGTTTATCAGGGGTCTCAGCGAGAAGGACCAGAAGTACAACTTAAAATTGGGGATTGCCAAGCCCCCATCCTGTTTCCTACGTTGAGTGGTAGTTCTTTTGATTCCTGGGCGTTTAGATATCATAGTGTGTGTCTTGCGTCAGTGGTCTATTGGAGGAGGTAAGGGGAGCATTGAGCTAACTAAATGTATCCTGGGCAGCAGTGTTAATTTTGTCAACAAAAATGATGACTAAATACGATCGTCAACAAAGCTTTTTTCCCTGACGGCAACGGGACGTGACGTCACGTTAATGGCAACCATGTGACACTAACGTGACTAAATAATTCATGCAATATCGTTGACAACAACTGACGACACAAAATGTAGTTTGCAAAATACAATTTTGCTTTATCGTCAAGACTGTTTACTTGCTAGCTAACAGTAGCTTGTTTGCAGACAGGAAAGTAACAAACATAATTGTCCATGCGGAACCCTTATCCCCAACACACTGTTCCGTGTGTAGGGGGCACCACTGTTATGCTGTGGGTGTTGTTTCCCCCCGGGAGATATGGGAGGACGGAACGCTACATTATGTTTTGACCCACCACAATAGAACACACATAGCTTACAAATAACGATAGGAAAACATACCTGCCCTCCGTCGTCATGGGAAATGTAAGATCACTGGTCAACAAGACAGATGAACTTTCGGCCCTGGTAAAAATCCAAGTGGAATACAGAGTCCAGCTTGCATGGAAATATCCCAGACTGCGGTCAGTGCGGTGGAACTGCATGGCTATCACCATGATGTGATCATGCGAGCCGACAGAAACCAAGCCAGCGGTAAGTGGAAAGGTGGCAGGTGGTTATTTTTGTTAACTCCAGAAGTGGTGTATGTTTCAGTTGGTTACTTTATTGAACGTCGGTATCACATACAGCTGCTAGCTAGGTCATCTTTGCGAATGAGCTAGTTGAGTACCCAGCTAGTTCATTCGCAAAATTGTCCTTGTGAATGAGCTAGCTAGGTCCCCAGCTAGCTAGAAAATGGGAATAAATGTTAAAACGGCTTGCCATAGCTGTAGCGTAGCTTGTTTACATTCCAACACCGTAGAAGAAGATAGTGACATCCGGTATGTTAGTCCTCCAACCGAGGTAACGTTACCGTTAACAGTTACTGCATATTACCAGCCGGAGGAGTAATAACATCACCATAACTGTAATCCCGGACATGTTACGGTCAAGGAACATATATGTACCCCAGACATAGAACTATTGGTGGTAGAACTGAGACCATATTACCTCCTGAGAGAATTCTCACATGCAGTCGCCGTGTTTACATTCCACCAAGCATGTGACGTCATCCATTCTACCGTTGCTAGCCTGGGATACAGACAATTAACACATCCTAACGCATTCATACTCATCAACAGGGATTTTAATCACGTCAAAATAACCAGGACCCTGACAAACTTCACATACTTTCAATCAATCAATCAATCAGTTTTTAACAAAGTACTAAATAATTGTATGTTATGTATTAACTGTTTTTAGATGGCTGTGTTGATGCTGTGATGGACACCTGAATCTCCCCTTGGGGATAAATAAAGGTTTTCAATTAATCAATAAGTCTAACCAGCTAGCACTAACGTTACCTTTTTTTGTTTAGAAAAAACTCACAATGGGCGGCTGGGTGGCGCAGTGGGCAAGCGCTCGCCACCAACGCAGGAGATACTGGTATCAAGCCCAGCTCTCTGCGTTGCTTCCGGCTTGGCCGGCCGTCGTACTAACACAATTGGCAGTGTTAGAGGGTGGGAAAGCCGGTGGGTGGGTCCTGGTCGTTGTAAACAGCGACTCCTACAGTACGGTCGGGGTGCATGCTCAACGAGGAAAGGATCTAAGGGGGGTAGTGTGATCCTTCCACACGTTACACGCTCTCAGTGAGAGTCCGCGCTGCCAGGTGAAAAGAAGCGGTTGATTGGCTACACATGTGTCGGAGGAAGCATGTGATAGCCTCCACTCTCCCAAACCGACGGTAGGGGGTAAGTGCGCAGCGACCAGGAAGGGGATTGGGAATTGGCATAATGACTAACATTGGGATGGGAAAAAAACGGAGAAAAAAGGAGGGGGGAAAAGATTAAATAAATAAATAAAAGAAAAAAACTCACACCAACTTATGAGCAGTGGCGTCGCGTGGGTAAAATAACAGGGGAAGCCAAAAAAAAATTAGTAAAAAAAAAATTATTCAATATTTTTATTAATAATTTTTTTTTTTTTTTTTTTTTTTTTTTTAAGTCAAGCAGTCACCATGTACACTACAGTATGGCTCGGCGGCCAGTCAAACGTTATTTTTATTTATTTAACAGATTGCAGAATGGGTACAATACAGTACGGCTCAATACACATTTACGATGAATTGAAAATGGGGGACCCTGATGTAAACAAGACGAAAGTCTTTATCTGGTCTGCATCCCCTTAACAATTGTATGTATTGAGCTGTACTGTACTGTACCCATTCTGCAATCTGTTAATAAAGTTTTCATTCATTCATTCATTCACACACAATTGTATAAGGGGATGCAGACCAGAGAAAGACGTTTGTCTTGTTTACATCAGGGTCATTAATACTGCTGGAGCATTGGTTAATTTTTGGTCCGATTTTTCCTTGCGCGATTTTGCGCGCCGCGTGGGAGCAAATTCGAGACACATATTCGGTTGCAAAAAGGTGTCCCACGGTCTTTTTTCACGCGGATCGGAATCACGGCGCGCCCGTGGGACACTTTTCCGTTTCGGCGAGTTTATTCCACGCTTTCTGTTTTCCTTTTCTAAGCATTTTAGGGGCTACATGTGAATCAGTAAAAGTTGCGGGACGCCCAGATGTTTCCACGATAGAAAGCTCGCGTGGATCCCATAATAGGCTCACTTAATACAGTGTTTTTAAAATCACGCGACATTTTCAGGGTCGCGAGCCGACCTTTTCCCCTCGTTTTCGATGATGGAAGTGATTTAGGAAAAGCTTCGGCACGCCGAGAGGTCCCCGTGGATTTAATCTCGCGAGGATCGGGGCAATATTCGGCCCGTGGGAACAGTTACGGGTTAATACAATGTTCAGAGTGCAGAGGGGAAAATATGGCACCTGCCCCGCCTCCAGGTGGAATATTATGCTGAACGTCTTCCTCCCAGCTCCGTTTTAAACTTTTAGGGTGTGGCCCAGTGGCAGTCAGCTCGAATCTGATTGGCTAGGATCGGATTTGGAGTTTGGACTCACTCTATAATGCTGGAAGCCTGGAGAAAGAGACCTACCCACTGCTTCTCTCCTATACTAGCTGCAGTAGTGAGCACAGTCTGACAGTGTGTTAAAGGGAGTGAGAAGGAGAAGAGGGAGACATAAAAAAAAAAAAAAAAAAAAACACAGATGCACATATGAAAATGAATGTAAACTATATTAAAAAAAAATTATATTTTAATTTTTTTTTTTTTTTTCATATTTCATATTTCATAATTTGATATGAAATTTATAGGGAGGCATGGCTTCCGTTGGCTTCCACAAGGATTCGCCACTGCTTATGAGGCTGTAACTGAATGGCGAGACAAAAAAAAAACATTACATTTTTTTTTATTTCTTTATTAAAAAATGTTTAGGACTAAATCGAGACTAAACAAAGACTAAAATGCTCAGACCTGTCGTTGACTAAAACTGACTAAACGAAAAATAAATGAAGATGACTAAATATGATGAAAACAAAAAAGGAGCATTTGACACATGACTAAGACTAAAACAAAAATGTAAATAGCTGCCTAAATTAACACTGCTGGGCAGTATGTTCATTTTGACTATGGATGCTCGGGCCTGCAACGAGTTAGGAAAGCTTGACCATCTATTTAGATATTGGTGTATTTTATTATACGTGCCTGTGAAGTTATATTTAGTTGTCTGATTTAGTGTGGGGGAAATCTCTATGCCTAAGTATTTAAAGTGTTCAACTATGGGGATGTCGCGGCTAAGTGGCGCAGTGGGCAAAGCGCTCGCCACTAACGCAGGAGATGTTGGGTTCGAGCCCAGCTCTCGCCGTTGCTACCGGCTTAGCTGGTCGTTCATACTAATACAATTGGCAGTATTAGAGGGTGGGAAAGCCAGTGGGTGGGGATTGGACGTTGTGGACAGCGACTCCTACAGGTCGGTTGGTGCGCCTGTACAGCAGAATCAGGAAGTATCGGGGGCAGCGTGAGCCTCCCACGCGTTACTCCTCGCCACTGAGAGATTGCGCTGTTCAGGTGAAAAGATGCGACAGCTGCCTCCTCGTGTTCCGGAGGGGACACGTGATGCAAGGCTTCGTCCTCACTGCAGCCGACCAGTGGGAGGCATGGTCTAGCAACGTTCAAGACAGGGGAGGGGAGAATTGAAGGGAGAATTGGCGAGGCAAAATTGGGATGGGAGAAAAATAGAAAAATAAGGAGAAAAAGTGGATACATTTTTTTTTTAAACTATGGGGATGTCAGCCGGTAGTTGCACCGCTTTGCCAACTCATTAACACTTTGAGTGCCAGCCACGGCATAATTCGTTATTCCATGCCAACTGTTGAGTGCCAGGAACGAGATATGCCGTTTTTTTTATCTTTATTTTTTTTAATTAGCGATTTCCATTCATATTTCATCAATCTAACCTCACGTTACCACTGGCACTCTCTCTGAGCTCGAATTGGGAAAATACCGCCCCCTATCGTCTCTCCGGATGGTACTGCACCCCATTGGATTAGACTGAATGAAATGGATGGGAATTTTTTTTTCCGGATTCAACATTTTACTTGTCAGGCATGTAATACGAGCCGATCCCATTCATTGCCCACCACCAGAACAGCGTGGAATATATGTTTCCAGTACCCAGCGTTGGATCAATAAACGCGATCGATATTTGGAATGGCGATCAGGAATTGGAATAATCTTTTTTGAGAACATCTGATCTGAGGTAAGGAATCTATTTTACCAGTATTGGGATAATCAGAGCTGTTTTCACCTATATATCAACGTTTATTTGAAAACGATTCATAAATAGGCCGAAAAATGGCAACGTGTTTGTGTATTACAGTAAAGCTCGATTCCTGCAGAATCTTTTTTTTCTTCTGAAAGTAAAAAATAAATTGCGTTTTTCAAAATGGTATAAAACGGAAATGAACCGATTAAAAAACAATCCGTTTCGACAATGTTGACTGCAAACAAGTCATTGATAAGCGACGGCCGTATTAGACACATAGCCATAATTTAAGATATAGTTAATGCGTTCACAAATGCGAGTGCTCTGTCATTGAATAGAGCGTCGGCACTCAACAGGGTAAATAGGACACAGAGGCCAGCACTCAAAGTGTTAAGAGGTAAACAAGCTGATTTGGGCCAATTCATTTTGAAGCCTGATAGTTTACCGAATTCATCAATTATATTATGTACATTTGTGGCCGATTGGGAGGGCTCTTTCATAAAAATATGTAAGTCGTCCGCAAAAAGACCAATTTTGTGTGGTGTATCATTGATTATTATAGGGGCGATTTCTTCTGTTTGCCTAATAAATTGGGCTAATGGTTAGAGAGAAAGCGTGAATAGTCCGGGGCTATTCATCCAGAGATAGAACAGTGGCCGGAGTTATATTGTCCTTATTATTGTCAATTACATGCAATAATCTGCGGCTAAACGTCCCCGAATAAATCCGGTTCGATCACAATGTACCAGCACCGTTATACTTCTGTAGACTCGGGCTAGTACTTTGGCAAACATTTTAAGATCGGCCCCAAGAAGCTGCCACAGTCATTGGGGTCCTTGCCTTTTTTTAGTAGTAAAGAAATTAAAGCCATAATTCACATCACTTGAGAATCCCCCCTGTTCAATGGCGTGTTCAATCATCTCAAGCAACAATGGGCCCAACTGGTCCCAGAATGCTAGATATAATTCAGGTGGAATTCCATCCCAGCCGGGTGCTTTACCCCTCTGCATCTCAACAATTGTCTCTCTGAGTTCTATAAGAGTGATTGGTTTCCCCAATTCCCCGGCCTCCTCCTCGGATAACTTTGGTATTTTAAGCTTGCTAGTAAATGCCTCAAATTTAGAATGATCAAAGTTGACCTCTGAGCTATACAGTTGTGAATACAATTCCCTGAAAGTGTCATTGATCTTTTTTGAATCCGTTGTTACGACTCCTTGTCGTGTCCTGATTGAGGGGATATCCGAAAATTTATAATTCGCACAAATTCTCATTGCTAGTAAATGGCTGGGTCTAGAACCATGGAAGTACCTTGAGTGTAAGGTTTTGATAATTGTGTAATACTTTAGATTTGAGTGTTTATGCAATCGGGGGGGGGAAAAGGATAATCTTCAGCTAAGTGGACACCACTTTATTCCCCCCCCCCCCTTCTCTCTGACTCTCTTTACCCCTTGAGTGACAATCGGATAATCTCGGAACTTCATCCTCAGAAATTGCATGTTCTGAGATTATCTTCCAGATCCAGAACTTCAGCACTGCAGAGGAAGGAGTGGGTCAAGGCGGTCAGCTAAGAAAGGAGCTCCCGATCAGGGTCAAGACAGGGACAGGGACCCCTGCTGGGCTGCTGGGGCCATGGAGGCTGTCTCTCCCCCCCTCTCTCCCTCTCTCCCTCTCTTTCTCTCTTTCTCTCTCTCTCTCCCTCTCTCTGTCTCTCTCTCTCTCTCTCTCTGTCTCTCTCTCTCTCTCACACTCACACACACATTCTCTCTCCTTCTCTCTCTCTCTCCTTCTCCATCTCTCTTTCTCTCTCTCTCTCCCCTCTGGCTGCATGGTCCCAGCTCTGAGATGGAGAGAGGGGGTAAGACAGTTCTGCTTGTAGGGGAGTGAGAGTGGAGAGAGGAAGAATAGAGAAGGGAGAGAGGAGAGGGGAGGGAGAGAGAAGGGAGAGAGGAGAGGGGAGGGAGAGATGGAGAGAGGAGGGTAAGACAGTTCTAGAGGGGGTGACAGTTCTAGAGGGGGTAAGACAGTAGGGGAGTGAGAGTGGAGAGAGGAGGAATAGAGAAGGGAGAGAGGAGGGAGAGAAGGAGAGAGGAGAGAGGAGGAATAGAGAAGGGAGAGAGGAGGGAGGAGAGAGGAGGGAGAGAAGGAGAGAGGAGGGAGAGTAAAGAGAATAGGGAGAGAAGGAGAGAGGAGGGAGAGAAGGAGAGAGGAGGGAGAGAGGAGAGAGAGTGGAGAAAAGAGGAATAGAGAAGGGAGAGAGGAGAGAGAGTGGAGAGAAGAGGAATAGAGAAGGGAGAGAGGAGGGAGAGAAGGAGAGAAAAGGGAGAGTGAAGAGAGGAGGAATAGAGAAGGGAGAGAGGAGGGAGAGAAGGAGAGAGGGTGGAGAGAGGAGGAATAGAGAAGGGAGAGAGGAGGGAGAGAGGAGAGCGGAGGTATAACTTGTGTTTGGAGTATGGGAGTGGGGGGGTGAGGGGGGGTCTGAATAAAGGACACGACATTGGATGCATGCACACGTGGCAAACATGCACACTTGCACAGAGAGAGAGAGAGAGAGGAGAGAGAGAGAGAGAGAGAGAGAGAGAGAGAGAGAGAGAGAGAGAGAGAGAGAGAGAGAGAGAGAGAGAGAGATAGAGAGAGAGAGAGAGAGAGAGAGAGAGAGAGAGAGAGAGAGAGAGAGAGAGAGAGAGTGAGAGGTCATGCTGAATGTACAAGATTCATAGTGTCTCCTTACTGGAAAGAAAAGAAACCCTTAGTCAGGATACACACGCACGCACTCACTCATGTACACACACACACACACACACAGACATGCACACACACACAGTCACACACACATGCACATAACAGACAGCCATAGACACTCACACACACACACACACACACACACACACACACACACACACACGCACACGCACACACACTGACACACACACTGACAAAAAAACACACACACAGACACACATACACACACACACACACACACAGTCAAACAAACATGCACATACAGAGAGCCATAGACACTCTTTCTCACATACACACACACACACACACACACACACACACACACACACACACACACACACACACACACACACACACACACACACACACGAACACACAGGCACACACGCACACAAACACATAGACACACAAACACACAGTCACACAAACATGCACAGACAGCCATAGACACTCTCTCACTCACACACACACACACACACACACACACACACACACACACACACACACACACACACACACGAACACACAGGCACACACACACACACACGAACACACACACACACACACACACACACACACAGGAACACACACACACACACACACACGAACACACACACACACGAACACACACGCACACACACACACACACACAAACACACGCACACGCACACACACACACACACACACAGGAACACACACACACACACACACACGAACACACACACACACGAACACACACGCACACACACACACACACACGCACGTCGTCCCGGTCTCTTCCTCTGTCCTCTTCACGGGTCAGCTGTTGAAAAAAGCCCCTGTCACTTTCCTCCGGGAGGCGCGGGTGACAGGCCGGCTGAGCAGGATAAACTTCCGCAGAGGAAGAGGAGATTCCTGCAAGGAAGAGGGCCGGGAGGACCAGGAGGGCCAGGAGGGCCAGGCCCACGGGCCCTGCCTGTATTCAAGCTCAGCGGTTCTTAAAGTTTATGTTTATGTTTATTAGGATCCCCATTATAGTCATCATCAACGTGTTGACTATTCTTCCTGGGGTCCTCACAGATATACACATGCAAATATGAAACATTCAGTATAAATCAGTCATATATCACATACATAATCAATACAAAATAAAACAAAAGAAGGTCATAGGTGAATCCATCTCACCGTACCTTTAATTAAATCAAAAACAAAGTACACAGAAGAAGTTTGGATAACATGGCTGCAGCTACACTCATGCATGACATTATATTGATTTCCTTCCCGATTATGGCTCCTTTATTAAGTTTCTTTTTTAAACTGTCCTTGTTTTCCGTCCATATGAATGAATGAATGAATGACCTTTATTTATATAGCACTAGGGATGTCCCGATCACGTTTTTTTGCTCCCGATCCGATCCCGATCATGTGATTTTGAGTATTTACCGATACTGATATTTCCCGATCCGATCAAAAAAAAGATTCCGAAGATCGGGATCGGCAAAACAAAACATATTCAACAAACATGACCATGTTCACGTCTTAAACTCATACTGAGGCCTTAGTTTTGGTTTTAAATTGCATATCATCATTCATTTATTTATTGTCACACAGAGCAGAAGAATTTTGCCAAAACAAACCAATAGTATCCAGCTGCAGAACGGCAGACCAGCCACAATCTCAGACCCTTCAGGCTTTCTCTTCACCTAGGTAAGACAGAGGCAGTACTATTGGGCTCCAAGCCCAAGCTCAGGAAAGCACAGGAGTTTAACATCCAGTTAGGAGCTGTAACCCTAAAACAGCAAAAAAACAGCGAAGTATCTAGGCTGTATGATAGACGGGAGCCTAGATCGGGAGGCTATGGCCTCCCAAGTACTGGGCAAAGTCAACGCCCGCACCAGGTACCTAGCTAGGAAAGCCAATTGGCAGAGATAGACTCAGGCTACTAGCAAATAGTCTAGTACTCTGCCACTTTGACTATGGTAGCGTGTCTTGGTTCGAGGGCCTGACAGTGACCCTAAAAAAGAAGCTTCAGGTATCCCAAAATAAGCTGGTAAGGGTGGTAATGGGTCTTGGCCCTCACACCCACATAGGGAGGAGTCACTTTCAGGAGCTAAACTGGCTTCCTGTGGAGGCCAGAGTTACCCAGCTCAGACTGAACATAGTGCACAATATTATAAACCAAAGGTCCCCTAGATACCTCCAGAACTACTTCACCCCGGTCAACGAATCCCACAACCACAGAACTAGAGCAAGCATAGCAAACCTGAAGCCTGCTTCTTTCCGATCCAAACTGGGCCAGTGCTCCCTTACTTTCTCTGGAGCCCAGGATTGGAACAAGCTGCCTATCCCCATCAAGCAGAGCTCGAGCCTCCACAGCTTCAAGAGAAGCGTCAGGAAGTGGCTCATGGACAGAATAGAGGAATAGCCACCTATAGTTTGAATGGGTTTCCAATCAGTTTTTAGTTATTGTGGGGTATACAATTTTAGCTATAGGTTAGTCTTCTAATGTTTTAAATTTATGTGTTTTGTGTTTTTGTTGTGGCCTAACAGCCCTGGGACCATGACGGAAAAATAAGGGATTTACTCTTTCTCATGTTATCCTTTGGATCCTTGTTGTGTGTTTTTAATCCATCAATAAAATAAATTCAATTATTCAACTAAGCGAATAACACAAAGCAAGCTGTTCGTATTTGGGGAGCCCTCTAATATGTTCTTGGACACAGGGGGAGGGGGCACAGGGCACAGGGGGGGGACACTATTTGGGCAATTCTTGTATCATGTGAGCATTTCAACTCACCTGAGTATGTGATCTATTGAAAGATGGCAACTCTGGTATTAGATTAGATTAGATTAGATTAGATTAGATTAGATTAGATTAGATTAGATTAGATTAGATTAGATTAGATTAGATTAGATTAGATTAGATTAGATTAGATTAGATTAGATTAGATTAGATTATTTAATTTAATGACCACCCAGCCAGGCTGGTGGAATTTGTTTTCAGTGCAGCATTGTTACAGAATTGTTCCAACATAGAACATATAACAGGGGGCTAGAACCCTGTCTCTATGAGGAGCAAGGGGCTAGAAACCTGTCTCTAGGAGGTGCAAGCGGCTAAAAACATACGGTTATCCTATAACCATAGTTATGAGTATAGCGAGCGCTCTGCTCTAGTGGAACCCTATCCCTTTATCAATCTAATACTGAATACAATTCTTCACATGTACACACCCATCCGCCTGGCCACACCCACATCCGCTCCTCTACATAAGCGGGGACGTGGCCATACTAACAGCTCCTTCCCAAGTCTTTCACCAACGAAGGCGAAGACCACGGGGTCCTCAGTGAGTCAGAGCAGAGCGCTCGCTATACTCATATAACTATGGTTATAGCATAACCGTATGTTATATTATCGTATAGCTTACGCTCTGCTCGTAGTGGAACACAGGAGCTGAGCAGAGCGTAAGCTCGACAAATGTACCCGCTGAGGCCCCCCACAATCATCAGAACAGGGGAGGACCCGAGCTCCCGGACCCCCGGAATCGGATCCGACTGTGCGAAGAGGGTTTAGCAACTCAAACGCACAGGGTGAGCAGATCGTGGGACCTACCTTCACACAGAAGGACCCGCGACTACTCAGGCGCGCATCCCACATGCCACTAGGGAACAAACCGGGGAAAAAAAAAACGTTACAGCCCCTAACATCACAGGGTCAAAGGTCAAGAACCCAACCCTGTGGCAAGGCCATAGCAGCGGAGCGCGGAGGAGGACCCAGCCCCAGGAACAGCCTGAGGGTCAGGACCCCCCAGAAAGGGGGCCTGGTGAGGCCAACGATGCCGTAGCATCGAGACCCCACCAGACGGTCACTAGTGACACCACCCCCCACATCGCCAGTGTATCGGACAGGGCCCAATCCAAGAGCAGGCCCTTCCCCCCTACAGCATGCCGCCCCTGAAGCACTCCACAGAGGCTACACCCCCACAACACTGTGGGGCCAGTCGGCGCACCGGGGAGACAACCCCCAAAGAGGTTGATCCCTCAAACCTGGCAACAGGTCAAGAGCGTAACTCGACCTGTGCCCGGAGCACTGCGGACTAGACAGGCGCCTAAGGGGTCTACTGTGAACAGCACCCCGGCGGAAGGGGCGTTCGGTATGCTGTGCACCACAAAACCTGACCCCCTAGAGAGGCCGAGGCAGAGAAGGCTGACACGATTGGCAGACGTCATGAAAAGTGCGGGGGCACACTCGCAGGCAGACAGGGTCAAGCCCGGCCTAAACCCGAGAGTCGACTCTGCTACCAACACACCGGGGAACCAACCACCCCCCTATATTTAGTTTAACAGGAGGCGGTTGTTCCCCTAACCCCCCCAAGAAAAAATTCAGAAACACAACTGCGCATATACACCGGGCAGTACAAGCAGTATACAGGCAGTACAAGCGTTTCAGTTTTCAAGAAGGGGTTAACCCGGCATTTTTCCCACGAAAAAAGCACAAAGTCCTTCAGGGTACCAGAACAGCAGATCTGCGGACAACGGGTTAACTGACCTGGTCCGGCGCAACCAGAACCAGTCCCGTGTCCTAATCACGCCACCATCCCCAGTCCTAAGAGGGGGGTAGGTACGCGTGCCGATCTAAAACATCACAGAGGGCGCCACCAAGACGGTCAGAACATGAACGCACCACGCCCGGTGGCCCACCCCATGGGCGTGAGACCCCTCCGCCAATGTTTCGATCTACTCCGTCATCTCCCCCCAGAGATGAGCGAGAATTCGTCGAGACTAACCTAGTACACTGGCGCTCGGAAGAGATAAAATCTCCATCCCAGTTGCTCTATAAAAAATGCTGTTTCTATAACGAGCAACCAAGGCGCGCCAGCCCATGCGTGGTTCCACACTGAAGCACCCAGGGCCAGCGCTATGTACACGTCGAGACCCAAAACACATCAATGGTAATTCTAACAAGAACCCAGATAACGTTCCCTCCATGCCACCTGGGACGAGCGGTAGGAAGCTGGCCAAAAGACACAGATATGGGCCCCATATGATGCGTCTGAGGGAAAGAAACCCTGTCAACACTGCTCTGTATAAAGAGAGGGGACAGGAAACCCCCAGAGAGACCTCCCACGTGAGTAATAATTGAAAAGATATATGTAAACATTGAGCTATGTGACCAAAAGCTCAACACATATGCAATAGAGAGCAGAGCAGAAAACAAAGTTTCCACTCACCGCATAACTCAATCTTCACAATGACAGCAGGTCCACAACATGGAGCCTGAGAAAAACTCACGGAAGCCTCACGACCAATAGAAACGCGCCCAGTGACGTATTCTATGGCCGGGGAAATTCCGTGACCCACCTGCCGAAATATGGCGTGGGACCAGGGAACCCCCCCCCCCCTCTCCCCACCCTGTGACGCGCTGACCGAACAGCGTGACAGGAAGACCGAAGAATCAGAAAAGGGGGGGAGGGGTTTATCTATCTATCTAGGTCGTCCTCGGACGGGCCCTCCATCGGTGCTTCCAGTCGTCCCGATCCTCCATGCATCTGGCTAGCTCGCCGGTGCATTCTGTTCCCGCATCTCTCCTGAGTACGTCCACGTAGGTTAATGTGGGACGTCCTCGTGATCGATGCCCGTGTGTTGGTTCCCACAGCACAAGTTTGCTGGTTGGCATCTCATGATGTCTCTGGCAGTGACCTGCCAGCCTCATTCTCCTGACTGCCACTTTCTCGCTCACCCTTAGCACCCCCCCATACAAGTTTGCATTAGTGACATGCTCATCCCTGTTGATGTTGAGCACCACACGCATCATTCTGGTGTAGCACCCATCCAAGGACTTCTGCAGGGTGGGCTTCAAGGTCCAGCATTCACTGCCATGCAAAAGGACAGACTCAACTGTTGCATGAAAGAAGTTGAACTTGATTTGACGGGGGAGGTTGGATTTCCACACACTGGTCATGCCGTTCAGAGCCCTCCACGCAAGCGCCTTCCTCACTTTAAGGTCTTGCTCGGACAAGTTGACCCACAAGCCCAGGTATTTGAAATCACCGACTTCCTTTAGAGCAGAGCCTCCTGTTGTCCTTAGAGGTGGATGATCCGGGAGGATGTTATACATTATGACCTCGGTTTTCTTGGCATTTAGACTAAGGCCAACCTTGGCGCACTCCGTCTCCACTCTGCACAGGAGTTCCTGTGCCTGCTCCACCTGGTCAGAGAGCAGGCTGATGTCGTCCGCGTAGTCAAGGTCTGTTAGGACTATGGCAGGGTGTCGTCTCGATATCCTTGGGGTTATTGTGAGACCAAGTTCCTGCTCCGTCCATTGATGGCCTTCCTGAGCGCATAGTCGAGGACTATGACGAAAAGGAAGGGGGCAAGGGTGTCCCCTTGCATCACTCCAGCCAGGATGTCAAATTCTTCACTGTTGCCGTCTGGGGTTACCACCTTGGCCCTTGTAACCGTGTGCATGGTCCCTATGGCCCGGAGTAGATTGGGAGGGACTCCGTAGGCCTTGAGTATCCTCATCATCACGGCTCTGTGTATCGAGTCAAAAGCCTTTTTGAAGTCGATAAAGCACAGTACCGCTGTCAGGTTGTTCTTCTTCACCTCCTCGATGATTCTTCTCAAGGCCAAGATCTGGGCCACAGTTCACCCCCTTATGACCCCATACCCCGGATACGATGAAAACAACTCCACTGGGGCTTCGAACAAGAGAGCTCTCACCCCCTCCATATGATCCTCAGTCTCCATCGGAAATGGAGACAAGGCTAGAAAACTCTCGTCCGGCTCTAGCACAACATCAAAGCCTGGCCGTTCGCCCCTGCTGCTCGCCGCCTTACGATAAGAGCGAGCAGAGACAAAGAGTCTGCGTCGCAAATCCCCTGCCACCAGAGGAGCTGTCTGCCTATCGGCCGACTGTCTACTGGCAGGGAAACCAGGGCCGGTACGAGGCCATCTCACGGGAGATGGAGGCTCAACGGCCCCTCAGAGAGGCAAACTCACCACCGGGCGCCACCCGGGCATATCTGACCGCCACGACCACGGAGCCAGAGACGCCCCATGACGCATGGAGGACGTGGCAATGGAGAAGCGCTGGTGAAGGGTGATGTTGTGAGCGTCCAAACCCTCCGAAGGTGCAAACATTATGTCTTAGCTTTTCTCGTAAATTGGCGAGAGAGAGAAAAATAAGATACAATGTCCACGTAGCTCCATTTCCAACAACTATTTCGGCACTAAACTCAAGTCGTGTATACAGACACTTGTCGGTGGTGAAAATAGGGAAGGAGCTGTTAGTATGGCCACGTCCCCGCTTATGTAGAGGAGCGGATGTGGGTGTGGCCAGGCGGATGGGTGTGTACATGTGAAGAATTTTATTCAGTATTGGATTGATAAAGGGATAGGGTTCCACTAGAGCAGAGCGTAAGCTATACGATAATATAACCTGTGTCTAGGAGGTGTAAGGAGCTAGAAACCTGTCTCTAGGATGTGTAAGGGGCTATAAACCTGTCTCTAGGAGGTGTAAGGAGCTAGAAACCTGTCTCTAGGAGGTGTAAGGAGCTAGAAACCTGTCTCTATGAGGTGTAAGGGGCTAGAAACCTGTCTCTAGGAGGAGCAATGAGCTAGAAACCTGTCTCTAGAGGTGCAAGGAGCTAGAAACCTGTCTCTATGAGGTGTAAGGGGCTATAAACCTGTCTCTAGGAGGAGCAAGGAGCTAGAAACCTGTCTCTAGGAGGTGCAAAGAGTGACAAAGAGTGACTACAAAGAGTGACACGTTCAGCCGAACGCACAATTAGAGGGGGGCTTCCCACCCTCCAGAACATTTACAACAAGCGGTGCAAGGGGAAGGCTAAGAGAATTATTAAGGACTCGAGCCACCCGAACAACTGCCTCTTTGAACTGCTGCCGTCAGGCAAGCGATACCGGAGTCTTATGGCGAGCACAGAAAGACTCAGAAGGAGCTTCTATCCCCAGGCCATCAGGCTGCTAAACGAAAATAATCGCTAAACGAACAATAATCACTATGCAACAACCATCAAATGCACACAGCACACACACCCACACGCACACACTCACTCAAACAAACAACACACTGCAGCACCCACTCTCCACACTTTAGATCACACAAACACACTTACACTTTATATTTATTGATAAAGGATTTGCACTACAACTCGTACACCTACTGTGAATTGTACCTAAACTGCACCTCGTCCATTTATGCCTTGCACTATATTGTATTGTATATTAGTACACTGCACAGTATTGTATATTGTATGGTAACTACGTCTACGAACATTGTACATATGTCAAAACTGAACACTGTGACCTCTTTTTTTACTTCTAATTTTTACTATGTTTTTATTTCATACTTATCTTGTCATGCACAGTCTCTGGAGCGCAACAGTAAGAAGCATTTTGTACAAAAGTATTCTGTACTTCTGTATGACAACTATTAAAGAAACTTGAACTTGAAAAACTTGAAGCAAGGTGCTAGAAACCTGTCTCTAGGAGGTGTAAGGACTAGAAACCTGTCTCTAGGAGGTGCAAGGAGCTAGAACCCTGTCTCTAGGAGGTGTAAGGAGCTAGAAACCTGTCTCTGGGAGGTGTAAGGAGCTAGAAACCTGTCTCTATGAGGTGTAAGGGGCTAGAAACCTGTCTATGGGAGGTGTAAGGAGCTAGAAACCTGTCTCTGGGAGGTGCAAGGAGCTAGAAACCTGTCTCTAGGAGGTGTAAGGACTAGAAACCTGTCTCTAGGAGGTGTAAGGGGCTAGAAACCTGTCTCTAGGAGGTGTAAGGGGCTAGAAACCTGTCTCTAGGAGGTGCAAGGGGCTAGAAACCTGTCTCTAGGAGGTGCAAGGGGCTAGAAACCTGTCTCTAGGAGGTGCAAGGGGCTAGAAACCTGTCTCTAGGAGGTGTAAGGGGCTAGAAACCTGTCTCTAGGAGGTGCAATGGGCTAGAAACCTGTCTCTAGGAGGTGCAGGGAGCTAGAAACCTGTCTCTAGGAGGAGCAAGGAGCTAGAAACCTGTCTCTAGGAGGAACAGGGGGCTAGAAACCTGTTTATGGGAGGAGGTGTAAGGGGCTAGAAACCTGTCTATGGGAGGAGGTGTAAGGGGCTAGAAACCTGTCTATGGGAGGAGGTGTAAGGGGCTAGAAACCTGTCTATGGGAGGAGGTGTAAGGGGCTAGAA